>NW_008354009.1:808783-836061 GCF_000622305.1 Nannospalax galili
TCTTTTCATTAAAAACAGCATTCTATGATAAATTTAACGACACAAATATATTTTAAAAATTAAGATAATTTTTGTTAATTATTTTATGTGTAAGAGTGTATTGTCTGCATGTATATAATGGCACTCATGTCATGCAATGCCTGCAGAGATCAGAAGAAGGCATCAGGTCCCACGGATCTAGAATTACAGACAATTCTTAACCATCATGTGAGTGCTGAGAACCAAATTCTAGTCCTCTGCAAGAGCAGTCAGTGTTCTTAACCACTGAGCCATCTCTCCAGCTCCTATTTTAATAATTTTATATGTAAAATATACTCTAAGAAATATTCCAATGCTCATATTCCAAAGAACATATAAAGACATTCATAACAGCATTGTTTGCCACAGATAAAAGCTTGACACACAGTCCCTATCTGCCAACAGTAAACTGTGTAACCTATACATGAACTGTTTACACCATGGTGTTAATGCAGTGGTTTGACTAATAAAGACAAATGCTTTAGAGCCATGTGCTAAAAGACAATTGATTTTTACAAACTGTGGACTACAAAAATCTAGCCCCATGAGCCCCATGAACTCTCTCCAGACCTACAGGCTCCCTCACTATGGAGAGTTTGCTAACCCAAGACCTTTGTACCCTGTCATCTCAGCTCTCAGGCCTGCTCTGGTCATTCAGATCCTTGTAAGCTCCAAACCTGCAAGCTCCCCCATCCCAGTGAGTTCCCGATCCCCAGCATTCTGCTGCCTGCTCTGATTATATAGCTCTGTGAATCTGCCATACTCATGAGTCCTTTCAACTTGTGACTTCTCTTACCCCCAGCCTTTCCTGTCTATCCTTCCAGAGCCCAGGCTGCACATGTCCTGCAGCTTTCTGTACCTCCCAGATCTACCAGCCACAGTAATTCTGCCATCCCACTCACCCAGGCTTAGCTGGAGTGACACAGTCTTTGCACTAGCCTAGGTCAATTCCGGAGACCTTTAACTCCACTTGCAGCCATTAGTACACTCCCAGCCATAGCTGGGGTTGTACAGCCACTGTAACCATGCCAGACAGTGACACATCTACTCAAAGTGAACCCAAGACTGAATGTCAAGCACCACTCACTTGGGCCATAATACAAGCTGGAGAAATAGAAATATGAACAGAAAACAGAAACATCTACTCAACAAAATGAGAACACCTATCCATACCTAAAATACTACAACCACAGAATTCCAGGGTCTAGATGTACCTAAAACACAAACAACATTAATAACCAAGACAATATAACCTCCAGAAATGAGCACCCCAATTTTAATGATTTCTGAGAATGGCACTATAACTGTTGCATAAAACAATGATTTTGAAATAGCAATTATAAATATTGCTATTGCTAAATATTCAAGGAACTCAAAAAGAATATGAATAACAGGCTGAATGAAGACCATGAAAACACAGTTGACTGAAATGAGTAAAACAAGTTAAGACATGAACTTAGAAGTCAACAAAGAGAATCCCTGAAGAAAAACAAAACAGAAATAAAACCTGAAATGAAATGAAAAACAAACTCAGAGGAAAGGATCAAAAAGGGATTATGTGAAATGCAACAGAGAATATCAGATCTCAAAGACAAAACTGAAGCAATGGATCACTCAGTTGATGAAAATATCAAATCTAAAACAATCCAGGAACAGAATATGTAAGACTTGTGGAACACTAACAAAAGACCAGATCTAGGAATCATATGTACAGGAGGAGAAGATACCTAGGTCAAAAACAGAATATATTTTTAACAAAGTCATAGAAGAAAACAACAATTTTAAGGAAAGAGATAGCTACCAAATTATACAAGGAATATAGAACAAGGAGACAGGACCGAAAAAAAAAAAAAAAAAAAAAACTCCTTACAAGATATAATAGTCAAAAACACTAAATGTACAGAACAAAGAAAAGATGTTGAAAGTTGTAAGGGAGAAAGATCAAGTCACATAAAAGGCAGGCCCATCAGAATAACAGCTGGCTTTTCCATGGAAACTATGAGAGCCAGAAGGGCTTGGACTGAAGTCCTACAAGTCATGAAAGAACACAGATTCCATCCTAGACTACTATACCCAGCAAAACTGTCAGTTGTAATCAAAGGAAAAAAAACTTGCAATGATAAAAATGGATTGAAGGAATCCAGCTCATGAAGGAATCCATGAAGCCAGGTCTACAGAGCGTACTTAACAGAACACTTCATTCTGAATAGAGGATTAAACACTCTCAAGAGAGCACAAAGAAAAAAATAAGCAACGCCATAAGAGGTAACCAAAAGAGGTCTAAGAAAACAGCACTAAACACCAACACGGCAGAAATTAATATACATTAATTAATAACTCTCAATGTTTTCAATTTCTCAGTAAAAAGACACAGACTGGTTGACTTAGAAAACAGGATCCATTGGTTTGTTTCCTCCAAGAAACACATCTCACCATCAGTGACTGACACAACCTTAGGGTAACAGGATGGAAAACGGTGTTTAAAGGAAATGGAACTAAGAAACCAGCAAGTATGGCTAATCTAATATCTGACAAAACAGACTTCAAATTAAACCTAGTTAGAAGAGATGGGGAAGGTCACTTCATATTCATTAAAGGAAAAATACACCTACAGGATATGTCACAATCCTAAATATAAATGCACCAAACACTGGGGTATCCAATTTCATAAAAGAAACTCCATGAGATTTTACAAAACACACACTGATTCCAACACAGTGATATTGGGTGTTTTCAACACACATTGATTCTAACACAGTGATATTGGGTGACTTCAACACCCCGTTCTTAGCACTTAGACAGGTCATTCAGACAAAACTAAAGAGAGAAATCCTGGGGTTAAATGACAGTATAAATCAAACGGACCTAACAGACATCTACAAAATATTCCACCCAAACACCGAAGACTGCATTTTCCTCTCGGCAACCCATGGAGTTTTCTCCAAGATTGACCACATATTAGACACAAAGCAAGTCTCCACAAATTTAGGAAAATTGAAATATCGTCCTGTATTTACATGATGATAAAGGAATAAAGACAGATATCAACAACAATAAAAATGGGAAAAATGGATACATTTCTAGATGTGTACAGCCTTACCAAAGTAATGATACGAACTTATGAACTTATGGAAAGTAATGCACTACTTTGGATTATGGGCAAAATCAAGAATGAAACTAAAAAATGTCCTAGAACTGCATAAAAAGGGAATATAACATAACTTATGGCATAATGAAGGCAGTCCCAAGAGGAAATTTATAGCTTTAAATGCCTTCATCAGAAAACTAGAGACATTTCATATTAATAACTTAATAATGTATCTCAAGGACTTGGAAAACAAAGAACAGTTAGCACCTAAACAGAGTAGACAGAAAGGAAATGAGAAGATAGGAAGAGATAATGTCAAGACTGAAATTAATGAAATTGAAGCAAAAAACAACACAATCAATGATTGTATTGCTCTTTTCTTTACAAAGATCAATAAGATTAACAAACCTTTAGCTAAATTATCCAAAAGAAAGAGAGGACCTAAATTCATAAACTCAAAGGTAAGAAGGGAAACATTACAACAGACTCTGATGAAATTCAGAAAACCATCAGGACATATTTTTAAAATCTATATTCCACTAAATTGGAAAATCTAAAAGAAATGGCTACATTTCTAGACGTGTACAGCCTGCCAAAGTTAAATCAAAATAACACAAATAATTTAAACAGACTAACAGGCCCATAACAACCAATGAAATCGATATAGTAATTAAAAATCACCTAATTAAAAAGAGCCCAAGACAAGACAGATACAATACAGAATTCTACCAAACCTTCAAAGAAGAACCAATACCAATACTTTTCAAATTATTCTGTAAAACAAAAAATAAGGAAGACTCCTAAATTCTTTCTATGCCCAGTATTACTTTGATACCCAAACCAGATAAAGAGCTTCCAAAAAGTGTAGAAAACTACAGGTCAGTCTTTCTGATGAACTTGCATGTAAACATTCTCAATAAAACACCCACAAACCGAATGCAAGAACACATAAAAGACATTATCCACCACAATCAAGTTGGTTTCATCCCAGAGATTCAGGGATGGTTCAACATATATAAATTAATAAATTTAATCTACCACATGAACAAGGAGAGCATCCAGAGGATCATCCCATTAGATGTTGAAAGGGCCTTTGATAAAATCCAACATCCATTCATGATTAAAAACTATCATTTTGCTAAACAGACATAATTTTGATGTAGCTCATAATAGCTTATTGTTATACCCATAGATTAATGAATTTCTCAACTCTTACCAGAGAAGGTTCTTCTGGTAGAAGCAGATGGCACTTTCCACAGAGACCCACAAATGATTAACATGCAGAGAGTAAGAGGCTGTGGGGGCTCAGCCCGCAATGGGACACCTATATAACCTAATAGTGTCTCTGTTGCTATGATAAAGTACTGATCAAAAGCAATTTGGGGAGGAAAGGGCGTATTTGGTATACAGCTTTCATCAACATAGGAAGTCAAGGCAGGAACTGGGGGCAGGAACCTGGAGGTAGGAACTGAAGCACAGACCACAGTGGAATGCTGCTTACTGGCTTGCTTCCCTGGCCTGTGCTTGGCCTGATTTCTTGTTCAACCTAAGACTGCCTGTCCAGGGATGACATCACCCACAGTGGGTTGGTTCCTCTCATATTACCCCACAATCTACAAAGTGCCTCACAGAATACCCAAAGGCCAGTTTGATAAAGGAAACTCCAAATCTTCCTCTTCCCAGGTGTGTTAAGTTGACAGCTGAAGCTGTTCAGCACATACCCTCTCCCTCAGGAGATTTCCCCCAAGGCTCAGGGAGCATTTTGGAAGACTTGATAAATTGATTCATTCATCTTCCATACTTAGTTAGGTATTCTTCAAGAGCAGTTATTTGAGAATGCCTTCTGTCTTTGTTACCCTCAGAAGTTAACCTCCTCAGCTGTCAACTTCCGGAAGGGATTGGTTTTATTCAAGGAGATTATCCCTTAGTGGGAATTTTAACAATTGTATTACTCTAAAATTATTCAAAAAATGATGCCATTTAGAGTTCATGTGTTTGTGTGATTGCTGCATTTTGGGTCATTTCTCTATGTTATTATTTTAAATAGAATTACATAGCCAAGATTCAAATCCATGGACAGGAGTTTCCAATTTTAGTACTTTAAGCTTTATTATGAAAAAAAAATCCTTGTTTACACATATCTTCACTTATGTTTTTTTCTGTATGTTGTGCCAGAGCCACACTGTCTCTCATGATATGTATGTTCCCTTTCCTTCCATCTATCCTAATTTGAATAGTAATACATATTTTAATTTTGCCATTGAGTGGATAAAAACTGAATTCTCATTTTATAAGTTTCATTTCCCTGCTCATTGAACCTGAACATATTTTCCATTTCCTGCCTATTTCCATCACTTACATTTTTTCTTACATGAATTTGCTACTTAATAAACCATGTTTTCTATTTTTTTTCTTTTACTATGAATTTGCTGTTGTGGGCAGCAATATGAAATCTTTGTCTACATACATGTTATAAAAAAATTTCCCCAAACAATTCTTTTTGTAAATTGTCATGATTAATATATATGCTTTGGAAGACTTCTCATTTTTATATATTTTTTTTCACATAAGACATCTGTATTTTCTCCTTTCCTAACAAAGTGTCACCCATCCTAAATTGTGAAAATATTTCTTAAATTATATATATATATATAGTTAATGTTTTCTATGATTATCCATATAAATATCTAACATGGAATTATATATAGTACTATATAAATACATGACTTATAATAAAAATATAAATTATATTTATGAATTAAACTAGTAGGGAATACAAAACATATGGAATCTGTTTTTCTTTAGGTTAGGAAAGCAGGTTTATTACTTTCTTTTTTATTTTGAAGTAGAGTTGGAGTTTGTTAATGGTACTTTAGTAGAGATGTTAAGCACAGAGATTAATATAAAGAGACACTCGAGAAAGAATAAGACATATCTACACCTACGTGTGGTGTGAGTTTCTTAAGGGAGAGTCATTTCTGTTTTCTTAAGCACTAAATGTTTTTGCTTATTTAACTCCCCTGTGCATGTGTGTTCCACACAAGGACTTTTGTTGCTTTTCTGGTTTATTTTGAGGCCTGGTTTGAGGCTTGATTTTGTTAGAGATGAGAATTGGAGCTCATACACTATATTATTTCTTGTTTTCTAATTTCTCAGATTAACCACCTTTAATAATGCTTTTTTCTACTGATAATTTAATTGAACATCTGGTAATTTTTGTTCTTTCTGAATAATTGATGTGCTTAATGGTTTTTCCGTGATATTTTGCTTTTAGTAGAACTAGGTATTAGAATAAGTATTTTACTTATCCTCTTGATAATACATCCTCAATACTATTTTGATTTCTTTTTGAGTGAAGAGTTTTATAGGACAGTTGACTTTCAATACACAAATGGTTGAATATTTTCTGAATATTGTAAGTAAATGTTTCTCATTACATAAACCACAAATGGGAGGAAAATATGGGAGAGTTTGTCACTTCTGGAATGTGATTTTTATAAGCACTTAATGAGAACCTGAAAACTTACTTTACAAATATGTTTGAAGTTTACAAACCTAATACTGTATATTCACTAGACATATTTATTACTTCCTGAATAGGACTTTTTGTGATGCCTTATCATTCAAAATGTTAAGTATATTAAATCTTCTGACTTCTGTTGTTAAAAGCAAACACTTTTTATTATTTGCACTGTCCTTGTCACTAAAACACATAGATTCTTCATAGGCAATGTAGCGTCTCATTCTGGTTATAATTTTCTACGATGACAAGAGAGTAGAGATGTTTACCTATCTTGGGAAAATGTCACCATGGTCTGAGAAGTGACTTTCACATCTTTCTATGGCTATACAACCTAATGTTGTAGTTCAAAAAAAAAAAAAAGAAATAAACAAGGCAAGATTATGGCATATATTATTCTAGACACTGTTTATTTGAAAAATTAAATTTAATTTAAAAAAATCAAAGAAAATGAAAAAATGGATCAATTTAGGGAATAATGTGTAAAAAGAATGAGCTGGACCACACCTGGTATAAGTAGTTCAGGACTCCAGGAAGCGTCAGCTGTCTTCAGTTTTTGCTGTTTTGCCGCCTCCCTCTGTACCTGCACATGATTGGGCAGAATAATCTCATGAGTATAAAGTATCACTTACATGTTTTTAAACTCACAAAGAAAAAAATGGAGGTCAGGAGGGATTTCCTTCATTAGCTTCTACTAGGAAGATTCCAATGATATATTCTGGTTAATCTGCTGGTTTCTGAACCCATTAAAAAAGCAGGGACAGTGGGCATTTCCCAGATGCTCAGATCTCAGCCTCTGTCTTGCTCTTTGGCCAAAGAGATAGAACATTTTGACTGAAGAGATTTAAAGTGAGGGAAGAACTCACTGCTCTCCATGGTAAGGAGAAGGTGTGAATGTTAGAAAGGATAGAAACAAGTGCTAGATAAAAATATTATTGTCTCTCCAAGGGAGAAAGAAGAGGCAGAAAGACAATGTGGGGAGTTTCCTTTTGAGGTGAGAAGGAAATGTGGAGTGAGAAGTCCTCATGGAGATTAGTTAGGGCAGTGGAGATGCCATCATCAGAACAGTGGAGCTGTGGATCCTAGAAGTGCTGTTGTAAAGAGAGCTGCTTTTCAGGGAGCTGTGCTCACTCCAGCCATCCCATGGATCTCCCACCAAGGGAAGCTATTCTAATGCCATCTAAATTCTGGACTTTCAAATACTGATGTAAGCCATCATGTTATACTTTTACAATGTTCTACACTATAGGAGAACAATAAGAAAATATATAAACTCTAAAGCTAATCATTGGTCCTTTAAAGAAGTTAATGATTAAAATTACTAGCATCACGTCTGTACTTCCAAAGAAAGCATTAGTCTGTGAAATTAAATTAGCGTTTAGAAAGTGCTCTATCTAATGGAGACAGATATTCGTGGAATAAATGCTTGTCTGGGCTTTAGAAGAAAGCTCTATCTCTTTATTTAACAGCCTGATTCAAAGACTCTAAAGTAAATTATTTAATGACAAAAAGTACTATTTTTTTCTTCCTCAATGAAAGATTAGCATCCAAACACTAGGCCTGGTGTGCACTACAGTTCTACTTGGTATTTTATAAAGGTCCAGCTATTCATTTTAACTAGACGCATTTTAACCGGGGAACTGTCAGGTTGAAATTAAATTAGAGCTGTGTTTCTCAAATTATGGTTTCTGTTCTCCACAGACTCTTGGTGGTATACAAAAGGACAGGTAGCCTGCAGTGTAACTGCAATATCTTCTTGAAATGTTAGTTATGCTCAGAAATGCATTGAGTGGGAGCCAAGCACCAGTGGAAGTTAAGTAATTCTAGCTGTCAAAATAAACCTTGTTATGTTAAATGTATTTGCTAATGTAAGATAAAATGTCTTTACAAATAGTATTGAAATATAGAGAGTGGCGAGCAGAGCGTTGAACATCTTCCCTAACCATCAGCCTTCATCTTTAAGGCCTTCTCTTCCAGACAGCGCTATCAGGATTTTGAAATTTCTTGGATTTCTGTTGTATTTTTGAGAAATTTTCACATTCTAATACTTGCACCACTTTGGTTTCAAATAGATGTAAATATAGGAACAATTGCAAAGTTGTCCTTTTTTATTTCTTTTCCACTTTTACCACCATTAAATTTCTTGGTTTCTCAACTCCTTACTGCTTGTGCTGCAATGTTTCAAAGCGCAGTTCCAGCTAATAATATACTTTTCCTTAACTTAAATGTCTGTTTCTCAGATCCAGCAAAATGGCAGTGGGTCGTTTGTTTTCTCTAATATGACGTCAGTTCAATTTTCCAAATTAGGCCAACAATGTCTTTGCACAAGTTACATATTTGGGCGCATTATGTGGCAAAACATTGATTGGCACCCCAAATAGTTTCTCTCAATATTAAATAGGGTACCATATTATGGCTACTTGCTCTGTGGCTTGAGAACAGATATAATGAAATATATCTGTGTTATTTCAAAGTTGTCCCTTATTAACTCAGTTCATGGTTTTTGTACATTTTTATTGCATAATTGGCAATCATAAGAAGTTTTTCTATTCCAAGAATGCATTTCAGTTAATGTTTGTGTTTCTGATTTGCTTTTATTTATATATTTTCATGCAGAAATAGTTTTTCCAGTCAAACTTACCAGGATTTTCTTTATGGCTTTTCTGATAAAAGGTTATTAAAACATGCTCACACAACTCATTCAAGGCATGTTAACATTTTCATTTTATTTAGGACTGTGTATGATACTGACTGATGAGCATTAGGGAGAGGCTGAGAGAGGCGATTCTGTCTCATATGCAGAAGTGTCCATTTAGATGTAAAGAAACATAGTGAAGTGAGTAAGGAGAAGGCATTTGGAAAGGCTGGGGTGGGTCGCAATCCCCGCATTGCTCCTGTTAGCTGTTGAGAGTTGGAGCTGTTTACCTAACTCGAGCCTTAACTTTCTAATCTGTATAATGGACACAAAACAGGACACATTGTCAGAGTTCTGGACATTCTTTGATATGCTAATTAGCACAGCTCTGAGCATGTGGCATATGAGAGCTGATTTTTATTGTTATGATTTTTATTTTATTTTTGTTTTTATTGTGCTTTGTGCATTTCATATAGTACATTGTAATAATAGTTAGACCTCCTCCTCTATCTGAGTCCCTACATAATCCCGCCCATGCTAGATTTCATGCATTCTGTCATATATGTGAAGGCCTGTGAGTCAAACTTGTGTCCCCAGATGTCCCTGAATGTGAGTTTGTACACTGGAGCCTGGTCAATGTACCTAGTATCACACCCTTGAAGACCAACTTTCCCTCACCCAGCAGTGATCATTTGCCAATAGTTCCTGAGTTAAGGTTGGGAACTCTTAACCACTTTGCCAGTTCTATGCTAGGTTTTGTCTGGTTTGAGCTTGCATGTGTCTTGCGCATGCTGTTATCATTGGTGTACATTCATATGAACAATTTTGCAGTACAGGGAAATCTCTGTTTCCTTGTGGTCATCCACTACCCCTGACTCTTCCTGTCTTTCCTTCCCCTCTTCTACAATGGTCCCTGAACCCTGGGTTTAATGTAGGAGTCCTATCCAGGGACAAGCACTCTGCAGTATCTTATTCTCTATATTTTGGCCAATTGTGATTTTCTGTGTTCATCACCCTCTGTTGCATGAGGAAACTGGTGAGAACTGAGAAACACATTAGTATTCTCTGTATCCCCAGTTATACTACATTCTCTGAGCCTTAGGCATAAAGGTCGTATTGTAGATGTGTCACTTAGGGCAAGCATCTCACAAACACTTATTCTCTGTGCTTGACCAGTCATTGAGCTGCATAATAGTTTCTACCCGTTGCAAAACGAAGCTTCTTTGATGAGTGGTAAGAGGTGTACTGACTTATAAATATAAGGATACATATTTAGCATACAGTAAGAAATCACATTGGTCGAGGGATGTGACAGATTTTTCTGTAGAATCTATGACTTTTCCAGCCATGTGTATTTTGTTATGTTTACAGTACCATACACAAGTTCCTGTCAATTGAGAGGGCTTTAAGTCCAATTAGATAGCTGTTAATTACCTCCAAGATAAAAGTACCACTACTGCACCAATAAAGATAGTTTGCTGTGCTGGTCACTGTCGTGGTTATTATACTTTACAGTTGGATTGGACCACGGATTGCTTTTTCCCTTGGTAGCTTTCATAGTATCCTCTAATGGTATGAGAGTTAGTCTTCAGGGAGGATGCTTCCTGGTCAGATCCAGCTCCATTGCTCCAAGCCTTGTGTCCAAAGTCTGCCCTGTCTTGAGCAATTGAGTCTTACCTTCAAGTTCTGGGAGGCAATCAGGGCTGTGGCAATAGTCTTTGCAATTTTGGGACTCTCTTGGACTACCCTGACCACAAGCTGAAGGGAGGTTTCTTTGGTCTGGCACTGTGGAGAGAGGATATTTGTGTTTGTACACGTACCCATGCGTGTCCTCACTGGACTGAAAATACACAGTATGCAGAACTAATCCATAACATTATTTTAGTGCAGAAAAGGATGATTTTGTTGGCTTCTTTCTTTTATACATAAAGAACTGATTACAAGATGTTTGATTACTCTTGACAACTTTTAAAATTTTGTTTTTTTAAATTCCTTTAAATTTTTTAGTGGCAAAAATCAATACATAGTTAAAAATTCTTTTTGGAAATTGTACCAAGTGTGCATGAAAAAGTATGCGTGAAAACATGTCTAATCCTACTACCAAGTAGCACTCAGTGATCACAGGTTGGCATTATTATACTTCCTGTGTGCTCTGTTTCAAATTAATTAAAAAATTAAGACTTATTATTATTTGTGTATGTGTGTGTGTGTGTGTGTGTGCACGCACGTGTGTGCGCCACTGTGCCTTGTGTGAAAGCCAGAAGTAAACTTGTGGCTTTGGGTTCTCTTCCTCTTCCATACTATGGTTGAACTCAGGTCACCAGGCTTGACAACAAGCTTTACCTGGCTGAGCTATCTTGCTAGCCCTGAAATTAATGTAATTGGCAAAAGCTGTGTACATTTTCATGCACACTGTATTTTGAAATATGTGAAGGTTGTACCACAGCCTAACTGATCAAATTAACATAGTATAAATGCATACACATTTTGTGGTGAGAACATTTAATAATTTACTGTTTTTTTTTTAAAGAATGAAATACATTTTCATTAACTGGAGTCATCATAGTGCAGAATAGTTCACTGAATTTGTTTCACCTAAAATTTTTGAATCCTTTGGGCATTTTTTCTGCAAACCACTACTCTTCTCTAATTCTTTTCCTCAAAATTTGTATTCCTTATATAAGCTAGGTTATGTTGTATTTGTCTTTTTATACCTGCTTTAATTTATTCAGTGTAATGTTCTCCAAATTCATCCATGCTAAAAATCACATAATTTCTTTCTTTTTTAAGCTCAATAAAATTTTATTGTAGATAAAAATTTCATTAATTGTAGATTAAGAACCCATTAACCAGTTCATGAGCATTTAGGCTGCTTTCCTGTCTTGGCTGTTGTAAATAACAGTGGAATGTACCCAGGAGAGTAGACGCCTATTTGAAATACTGACTGCACTCCTTGTGGCTACATACACATCAGTGGGGTCACATGGCAGTTTGCCTTTGCTTTTTGGAGGACCCACCATCCTGTTTTTTACAGTGGCCAGTGGACCACTGATTTACAGTTCCAAAGATGGTCTGTGACAGCGCTCTTCTCTCCATGGCCTGGCACCACTTGCATTGCTTCTTTTTTTGATAAGCACATCCTCATGGGGGGTATGGCAGTACAGGGGTGAGGCCATATGTCATTGTGGCTTTTATTTATATTTCCCTAACAGATGATTAGTGATGTGGAATGCTTTTTCATATATCTTTTGGATAGTTGTAGGGTTTTCATTGTTTGAGGAATTCACACACACACACACACACACACACACACACACACACACACACACCACACATAATGTGCTTTGATTAAATTCACTCCTCATTGACAATTAACTCCTCCCCTCTCCTCCCAGTCATGTTTCCCTTCCAACTTCAAGTGCTCTCGTTCTCTTCTTTATCTGTAGCCTACTGAATTCATGTAGTGTTGTATGTGCATGGGCACAGGACCATCTACTGGAACACAGGTGGCCTTTCAGGGCTGCGTCTTTAGAGAAAATTACTCTCCCTCCCCCAGTCATCATCAGTTACCAACAGCTTCTCAGTTAGGGTTTGGGACTTCATGAGCCCCTCCCCGCCTCTGTTCACGCTTGGATTTTGACTGATTTGCTCTAATACAGGTCTTGTGCATGCAGCCCCAGCTTCTGAGAGTTCATATGTGCTATGGTCCTGTGATGGTCAAGTACTGTTTCTTTGCAGACATCCATTGCTCTGGCTCTTACCATCCTTCTTACCACTCCCTCTTCCACAGTGACCTTTGAGCCTTGGAGTAGCAGTTGTATATATTCTCATTTAGAGCTCAGCACTCACCAAGTCTCTTAATCTCTGCAAATTGACCAGTTGTGGGTCTCTGTATTAATTACCATTTACAGAAAAAAAAGCTTTACTGGTGAGGCCTGAGAGATGGGCTAATCTCGGAGTATAAAGATAAGAATTTAGGAGCATATTAATACTATGTCCATTTAGCAGAATAATAGTACTAAGTTCTCTCCTAAGGCCTATGACCTAGCCAGTTCATATGATCAGCTATGCAACTTTCGGGAAAATTCCCAAAGGAATCTGTATCCTACTTCAGAGATACCTATTCATCCGTGTTCATTGCTGACTTATTCACAATAGCTGGAAAATGGAAACAGCCTACATGTCCATCATCTGATGAATGGATATGGAAATGTGATACATATACACAATAGAATATCATTCAGTTGCAAAGGAAAAGGAAATTATGACATTCACAGGTAAGTGGATGGAGATGTGAAAAATCACCAGAGTGAAAGAGAAAACAGAAAGAAAAACTGTGTTTTTGTACACGTCAAAATTTCCTAATTGTATCATTTCTTGCCCTCTTAATTTTGAGTTATTTCTTTTTATTGAAGTATTTCTTTGTGTTTTCTTGAAATATGATGACTTCCCTTACAATAGCTATTAAATTGTCAATCATTTCATAAATATACATTTTAATCTTGGATATTACTGAAGCTGTATTTTATTTCTGGGAATGCCACATATTCTTGATGGGGGAGCACAGTGTTGTCTGCTATGCATGCATTTTAGGAATAGGAACTTAGTCCAGTTTTTGAATACAGTTCATTTATTTGTTTTTCTTTTCTGGAAAATGCCTTCACTAGTCAGCCTGTCCATGGCTTCTGTGGAGGCTATGTCATGTGCTCTTCAAGAGACTTGCTGCTGGAATCTCATATGTCCAGCATAATGAGCTGGACCTTGGGTCCTCCACGGCCTAGGACCACAGGTTCTAACACAGACCCTGGGACCTGCATGATGCTGGAGCAAGTGTACAGCCTAGACTTCAGTTTTAGCAGTGTCCGGAGCCACAGGATGTGAGTGCAGCCTGAATTTGCATGAGGCAGCCTGGATGTTATGTTTAGAGGGTGGTAGTCTGAGGAACAGGCCCCCAAGAGATGTTCTGAATTCTGAATGCTGTCCAAGAGACTGAGTCCCCTGGGATAGTCCCAGAGCTTTGGTCTGTTGGTCAAGTAGTAGAGTGTGTTGAGGTGAGACTGGACACTGGTTTGATGAAACATAAGGACAAAATGGCTGACTGGCCTGGCACTTTCAAGGTCTAGAGTTGGTGTCCACAATTGCTAACCTGGTGCCTGATACCAGGGATGGTGACTTGGCTTTGGAAAGGGCCTAAAACTGAAGTTTGGTGTCATGTGGTCTAATGTGGCTTTAGGTTGCTTTGGAAACTTAGGTGGGCCTTGAGTTCCTGATCATAGAGGCTAAAGACTAAATTGCAGAGGCTCATCTAGAGGCTGGGTGAATGAGTGACAGAGTGATGGCTGGGATTACTGAGGTGGCCTGGTGCTGAGGCAAACGTGGAAGCTCATTGTGCAGATGGAACCTGGGGCATGAGACCATGGAACCTGCCAAGTGGTGGGTTAAGCTGGAGCAGACCAACTGTTTGGTTCCAAAGCAAAGTCTGGGGGTGATCACTGCCTCCTTCTTCCAACTGGAGGGTATCTGTGCATATTGTGCAGCCTGGATAGATCCTTTTTGTTCATTTTTCTTCCCTCTGGGCTACACTTAGGTGCTGTGATCTCTCATCTGGTTTTCTTTATTGCTATTACTTACAGTGCTGTTTGGACCCCAGAGCCCCGAAATGTTACACAAGTACCTACCGCTGAGCATCTGATTTTCTAAGCATTTTGAGACAAACTGTTCAGCGTGAGCAGTTCTAATTGATGTTTCTGCTCAGGCATGAGCACTCAAAACTCCCATTCTGATTTCTTGCTGACATTAAGGGCTCCTGTGTATTCTTTCTATTCTTGAATATTTGTTTATAGAAGTGAAGATCAAGATATAGAGAATTTATGATATGCATTATTTTTATCTTTCTAATTTGTTGTGTGACCTTACCTTATAAAATTGTCTTTATTAACCTTTGAAAATAGCTTCTAGTTATTGCTAGATCCAACACTTGACTAATTAATTGCTTGTAGCTGGACATTTAAAAAATTGTTTACTATTATATCTAATGTTGCATACACATTTTTTAAACCTTTGTTCATGCCTAATATCTTTTAAGAGCCAAGTCTTAAAAAGGAATACTGGTTCTGGTTCAGAATGCTATTAATTTTAATTATCTCAATATATTTTGCAAAATTACTTTTCCAAATGATTTCGCCAATATTCACTTCATTGAGAAGTAATTTATTTACATATTCTGAACAATGATTTTCTTAAACTTTTGCCAATTTCATACTTGAATGCTAATATTTCATGTCAGTATTTTAAAATTTCAAGTAAAGTTGAGTATTTATTAATATAATTATTTATAATGATTTCTGCCTTTATTCACTTATTTATTATTTATTTATTTACTCTGTGCATATGTATGTAGGCTGTGGGTGTGCAGAGGTTGGCACAGAGCCTCAGGTTGTTTCCTACTTTCTGCCTTGCTTGCAAGTGTCTCTTGTTTTCCACTGAACATACCAGGCTAACTTACCTGGGAGTTTCCTGTTTCCATCTCACATCTTGCCATAGGAGTGCTGAGATTACAGACATCTGCTAATTCATCTGGCTTTCTGTGTGTTCTGGGGATCTGAACTCATGCTTACACAGCAAGCACTTTACTCATTGAGCCATCTCCTCATATCTATTTGTATGTGTTATTTTTTCTGAAATATTCTCATGCAGTCTAGCTTGGCCTCAAACTCACTATGTAGCCAAGGCTGGTCTTGAACTCCTAATCCTCCTGCCTCCACCTTCCCCATGCTGGGATTGTTGGTATGTGCCATCATACCCCATTCTATTCTGGCTTTTGTGAATTGTTTATCTCAGTTTAATTACTTGCTCCATCTAACATGTATTTACATATAGGCCAGCAAGATAAGTAACCTTCAAATATTAAAAAATCCTATGCTTTTTTATCAGCTTGTGATTATTTTTTTCACATTCCAATCACAAGTGCAAAAATGTATTCCTTGTACTTTATTTTGGCCACTCTGTACTTTTTACTGGTATTGAAATTTTTATAATGTATCGTTTTATATTGTGGAATTATAATGTGTTCTAATTATTGGAGTAACACTGGCTCCTTTCAGACTATTTTTGAAATACATTATAAAGATAGAATGAAACTCATGAGTGATTTCATAATCACTATTAATAATTGGGGTTTATTTTGTTCATACACAACATTGTGCACACATGAAACTATTGCTTGGTTTCTTTTTCTGTTGCTATGATTAAAAAAAAAAAACTCTGATAAAAGTAACTTGAGGGAGAAAGGCTTTATTTTAGGTTACAGTCCAAGGCACTGTTCGTCATGGTGAGGAGTCAAGGTCAAAGCAGCAGGATGGTGAAGCAGCTGGAAACATTAGGTCCACAGCCAGAAAAAAAAGCAATAAATGCATGTGTGCAAGAGGTCCACTCACTTCTGCATTCTTACATCGCTGGGATCCCCTGCCTAAGGAATGCTGCCACCCAGAGTGATGGGGTTTCCCACACTAATCAATGCAAAGAAGATAATCACCCACAGACATTCCCAGAGGTCCACCTCCCAGGTGACTCTGGATTGTATCAAGTTGACAATTTAAATGTACTGTCCAACACACACTGAAATGATATGAAGGAATTGCTTCCGTTTTGTTCCCCTGAACTATAGATTTCCTTTACAGCAGAATCTGCTATTCTCTGCTTCAAATGAACTCATTAACTCTGTTATCAAAATTTCAATTTCCTTATAACCCAGTTTTATCTTACTTTTCTGGCACTCATTAAATAAATTTTGTTTTCAAGAATACCAATAAGGTACATGGTTATTGTTCAAAGATTATTTTCTGTTATTTTATAGCATGTGATTTTCATATTTGTTTTCTCCAACTCTTTGTTTTAATGTTTTAAATTATTTAAAAAAATATTCTTTTTGAAAGTTATGTGTCTGCACGTAGGTGACTGAATGCAGGGGCCAGCAGAGACAAGAAGAAGGCATTAGATTTCCTGGAGCTGGATACACAAGATTGTGAACCATCTCGCAATACAGGTGCTGGGAACTGAACTCCAGTCCTCTGTAAGAGATCTTAATGGCTGAGTCATCTCGCTAGCCTACGTTCTCCAACTCTTTATGATAATGTGCCTGTTCACTTCCTTCTAGGTAACTCCGACTAGCTTTCTAATTTATAATTAATCAATCAAAGTTGCTACTTACAGAAGGGCAAGTAGTGGGGAATGGCTGGGGGTGCCGACAACACAGCCGACAGTAGCAGGGATATCAGAGTATAAGAGCTCTAGTGGGGGGAGGGAGACTATGGGAGGGTGCTATCTGGGGAGTGGGTGTAAAAATAAAAAAAATTGGGGGGGGCAACAACACAGCGGACAGTAGCAGGGATAGCAGAGTATAAGGGCTCTAGTGGGGGGAGGGAGGGTATGGGAGGGTACCACCTTGGAAGTGGGTGTATAGCTGAATAAGATGGTTTGGGATGTTCTGTGTGATACACACACACAAAAATAAATCAACAAAATTTTTTAAATGTATTATATTTGAGGAGGAAGCTTAAAAATTTATGTCATGTTTATTAGTAGAGGTAATAACCATTACTATTGAAATCTACCTGATAACTTTATAGACATACAGGTGCTAAGGATCTGAGTGCAACTGATTACGACTAGTAATAATCAGATACATACAGATTAGAGACATGTGTACCAACATCTCAGTGTTATTAGCAAAAACAATGAGTCTTTCTGTAAGAAACAATTTATTTTAAAATGAAAGGGAGATCTTTTATAAAGGTTACTCATTCAATATTATTTCTTACAGGGCTTATACTGTGTTCAATATTGTATAACTATATTAATCCAACAGTGAACCTAGAAATTTCATAGCCATTTTTGAAAGAGATGTATCTTTGGTCCAAAACTCTTATTGAGCATATTAAAGCTATAATAATATGCTTCATCTTAAAAAATAAAAAATAATATTAAAAATGTAGGAAATAGCACATTTTAAAATAAAATGGAGATCTTTTTTAAAGGGTAAAAACTCATACAATTTTATATCTTACAGGGTTTATACTGAGTTCTATATTGTATATCTGTATTAATTCAACTTTGAACCTAAAAATTTACAGCCACTTTTGAAAGAGCTATATCCTTGCTCTGGAGTGTGTTACTGAATATGTTAAAGCTGTAATGAAATGCTTCTTCTAATCATGTGTTTATTAAATTAAAAAAAATAAGAATTAGCAATTCTTCAAAGCATAAAAATTTGCTCCTTAATAATTAGTAGATGTGAAAAACATTACCATTGAAATCTACCTGATGACTTTAGACTTTATATCAGATGCCAAGGAGCTCAGAAAGTAACCAACTATGCCAAGTAATAATCCCAATATATAGAGATTAGAAATGCATGTGCAAACATCTTATTGTTAATTGCATTAAAAATGAATTTTTCTGTATCACCACAGAGAAAGAACCAACCCACATGTGCTGCAGATGGGCCCGTAAAGGCCAGAAGAGCCCACTAGGCTCTGGTTAGCAGTAAGGCACACAGTTGAACAAAATGGTTTAATGGGTACAGTTCCAATTTGCGATGAAAAGGTGCGGATGGCTTGAAAGAGATGCATCTCAGCTCTGGAAATTGGTATTGAGTATGTCAATGCTGTTGTAATGAAATGCTTCTTCTAATTATGTGGTTATTAAATAAATAATTAAAAAAAAGTTGCTACTTACCACCTATCCATTCTCATCCAAGTCAAGGAAACATTCAAACAGGTGGATAAGTTCTAAGTATATTTGGATCAAGTTCTCTGTTTCTGATAATGATTGCAATTTTGCTACAAATCCTTTTTCACACCAATGACTAGGAGGGGGTAGGGATGATGTTACAATCCTCAGATCTCTCTGCTGACAGGCATGTGCTTGATGAAGTCTTCGTTGATAGACTGTGGTTGGGGTGTTTCTGTCTCCTGAATTCTGTTTCTTTGATAACAACAAACATTTGACAATTTACAAATCACCTTCAGGAATTTGCTAGAGCTTTCAACTGTATACTTCCCCAAACTTCTTTATTTGTTGGGTCTTTATCATCTAGAATGGAAGATGTTACCCATAGGTTACAATCCTTAACTTTCTTCCAACTTCTTTTCCTTTTTGGAAGTTTTAATTGCTACATAGACTCCAGAGGAAAGTTGTCATCAAAGCCGCAGTAAATGGGAAAAAAGCAGCTGATACAGACAAGCTGATGGTGCCTGGGTTGTCACAACTGAGGAGGAAGAAAGTTAGAGGGGCAAGTGCCTATTTCCTTTCCTCTGAGGTTGACAAAGGCTCCACTACAGCTGTCTACTTAGCTCCAAAGCCTTTGGTAGAAAAATTTCCTCTGCTGTGGCCACTAGACTAAATGTGTAATCTATTGTTAATAGTATTAGAAACTATCTTATTATGTCTCCAATGGAGTTTCAATGGTGAATTGGAGGAGACTGACTCAGAAAATATTGCTTTATGAATTTTAATCAGAGTCTTCCAGGATATTTTCATTTTCCACAAAATGTTCAAGATACTAATTTATGGAAACATGGGGTTTATGTTTTTCTCTGCACCAAAGTGCATAGGTTTAGGAAAGAGATCACAGCTGTGCTGCTGCTTAAAGAGAATGATTCCTTGACTGCTTCTGTCTTCAATCAAGATTCATGAAAACAACAGTATTTATACTGGCTAACTAATAGTTTTAAAAAGTGTCTGTATTAACGGATGCTACCTAAAAGGCAAAATATAATGAAAATATTTTAACTTTTACCTTGTGAAACTATAAGTATTTTTAAAAATAACTTTATTAAAATAGTTTTGCAATTATAATTTGAAATACAATAATATAACAAGTAACCTGAAAGATTATTTTCAGAAAACTATTTACATAAATACATAATTTTATTTCTTAGGTATTTAATCCCAGACAGACAGGGAACATTTACTACTGTATCAGAAAAGTGTCATTTCCTCTCATTATGGTGATTTTCCTTCCATGAAATTGGAAGCTCAGAATGCACTAATTTGCCCATATTTTATCTATGCAAATTATCATATTTTAATGACAAAGATTTCACTAAATTTTCATAAAAAGATACAAGTGTCCTTAGAAAAATGCAACTCTAAAGTAAGATTAGTAAAAGATATGGTTTTGGAAAAGTACTTCAAAGAGGTCTTATTATTTATTTGTTTGTTTCATGTATGAGTGTGAGAGAGAAAGAGACAGCCACAGAGACAGAGACAGAGGGACCTGTGGGGGTTGGTCTTCTTCTATCATGTGGGTTTTGGGTACCAAATTCTCAATGTAGACCAGGCTGACCTAAGTCTCACAGAGCTCTACCTGCTTTTGCATTCCCCAGAGCATGACTGCCACACCCAGTCCATTATGTTTATTTTTTTTTCCCATGGCTTTTTCAGTGAAATCCTTTTGCATATCACTAAGGATCCCTAATCAAAATATCCTATTACTATAACACCTTATTAAAAATACTAATTCAGGCTAAGTAGAAATGATTATTAGACGTGGAAACATCCTGATAAGCCATCAATCTCAAATTCCTTGTTTGGCTTGACCTCCAGAGTAGTTAAGTGACTTGATCAAACCCACACAACTTTTCAGTGCCACAGGTGAGAATCAGAGTGATAACTTTAGTCCTGGCTACTACAAATTGTATAGTGCCTTCATGAGGCAATATGCTAGGTAGCTTTTTAAAAATTATTTATTTAATAACGACACGGTTAGAAGAAGCATTTCATTACAGCATTAGCATATTTAGCAACAGTTGCCAGAGCAAAGATGCATCTCTTTCAAAATTGTAAACTTTTAGGTTCAGAGTTGAATTAATACAGTTATACAACATTGAATTCAGTATAAATCCTATAAAACATAAAATTGAATGAGGTTTTAACCATTAAAAATATCTCCATTTCATTTTAAAATACACTGTTTCACGTAGAAAAACTCATTTTTAATGCAACTAACACTTAGATGTTTGCACATGCATCTCTAATCTCTATGTATTTGACTATTTCTAGTCACAGTCGATTACTCTCAGATACTTGGCACATGAGTATGGATATAAAGTCATCAGGTAGATTTCAATGGTAATGTTTTTCATATCTACTAATTAATATGAAGCAAATTTTATGCTTCTTCCACAAATATAACTCATTTTTAAATTTATTGATTTTTTTTTGTGTATTTTATACAGAACATCCCAAACAATCTTAATCATTTTTATACCCACATCCCAAATGGCACCATAGCATAGCCCTCCCACCCCTAACTGGAGCCCATATACTCTGTCATCCCTGTTACTGTTCACTGCGTTGTCGGCTCCACCAGCCGTTCCACAGTGCTTGTCCATCCACTGAATCTAGTCAGCCTGTCTAGAGTTCCTTGCTTTAGGAAGGTCAGCTCTTCCTCTTCTAGCAGCAATCAGTTGCCAATATTCCTTTAGATAAGATTGGGGTCTGCTGTTCATTTTCCCAGTTCTATGCTGGGTTACTATCTGGAGTCTCTAGGGCCACCCTGGCCAATAGCTCAAAGGAAGGTATCTCCTGTCTGGCATTGTTTCTTGTTATGTAGCCTTTAGGTATATACACATGAACTCTTAAAGAATTATATTGATCCCTTTAAGCTTTGGTTATACTTTCCTTTTGAGTGTTTAAGACCATACCAGATAAACCAATTTGTTTTCACTGTTAAGATCATTTGAGGATCTGTTCCTCAGGGATCACATGGGCTTGGGAGGAGCCTCTGGCTTCTTTCATCAGTTCCATCTATGTGAAGATAAGTCAAAGGTCCTGCTTGACCATGGCTGGCTTCGCTTGGAAGCCTGGAGGAGATGTTTCCTCTGTGTTGACCCTCCTCTTTGTAGACTGGACACTGGTTCAAGTCCATTTTGGTGGGGTCTCCATGGCCTCCTTGATCCAGAGGTGACTCAACACAGTTATAGGACATTTTGAGAGATGCTCCATAGTTCCCTGGAACTTAGTCTACCTTGGAGGGCAAGGAGCAAAAACTCTCCTTTAAGTCCCTCTGACCAGATTAGTATAGGCCTCAAAGTATGGCTGTTAAACATCTAAGAAGGTTAGTTCCACCAGTCTGGTACTTTTAATTACCATGCGCTACATAGCTAAATGTTGGGCAAAACCCAAAGGTTCTCAGATAAACCTAGACTAGACATATATTATGTTCCTCGAGCTAGTTGTATGTATAATTTGTCAGTAGGTCATTGGACTAATATGGTTCCCTTCTCTCTGGTTTTTTAAAGCTACCTAGACATTATTTTTTTCTCTCATTGTCTAACCCTTCCACCATGGTGTCCCCATTTAAAGTGCCCCATTTTCTCCATTTCTCCCTTAATAATACACTTTTCCTATGGTCCACCTCTCTTGAGTTCCTTCTTTCCCTTTATCCCCAAGGTTCCTTGTATAACCCTTACTCCCCCCTCCAATTACAATATTGTATTCAGTATAAACTCTGTAAGACATAAAATTGAATGAGGTTTTAACCTTCAAAAAAGATCTCCATTTCATTTTAAAATATGCTGTTTGATACAGAAAAACTCATTTTAATGCAACTAATAGGTGTTTGTATATGTGTCTCTAATGTCTATATATCTGATTATTACTAGTGACAGTTACTTTCTGAGATCCTTGGCACCTGAGCACAAATACAAAGTCATCAGGTAGATTTCAGTGATAACGTTTTTCATATCTACTAATTAACATGAAGCAAATTTTTATGCTTCCTCAGATGTATCTCATTTTTTTATTTACTGATTTTTTTTGTATATTTCATAGAGACCATCCCTCATCCCAAATGATACCTTATCATAGCCCCCCTCCCCCCACTGGAGACCATATATTCTGCAATCCTTGTTACTGTCCACTGTGTTGACAGTGCCCCCAGCCATTCCCTAGTGCTAATCCATCCACTGAGTCTAGTCAGCCTATCTAGAGTTCCTTGTTTTAGCAAGATCAGCTATTCCTCATCTAGCAACAATCAGTTGCCAATATTCCTTTAGGTAAGATTGGGGTCTGCTGTTGATTTTCCCAGTTCTATGCTGGGTTACTGTCTGGGAGTCTCTTGGGCCACCCTGGTGAACAGCTCAAAGGAAGGTAGCTCCTGTCTGGCATTGTTTCTTGTTATGTAGCTTTTAGTTATACACAGACTTTTAAACAATTATATTGATCCCTTTAATCTTTGGTTATACTTTCCTTTTGGGTATTTAAGACCATACATTGGCCCGGATAAAACAATTTATTTTTATTCTTAAGGCTGTTTGAGTATCTGTTCCACAGGGGTCATATGGGCTTGGGAGGAGCCCCTGGCTCCTTTCTTTTACTGGTTCTGCCTATATGAAGATAAGTCAAAGGTCCTGCTTGACGATGGCTAGCTTCACTTGGAAGCATGGAGGAAAGCTCTCCTCTGTGTTGACCTTCCTTGTTGGAGACTGGACACTGGTTCAGGTCCATTTGATGGGTTCTCCATGGACGTCTTGATCAAGAAGACAGGTGACTCACCACAGTTACAGGACATTTTGAGAGATGCTCATAGTCCCTTGGAACTTAGTTGACTTAGGAAGGCAAGGAGCAAAAACTGTCCTTTATGTCCCTCTGAGCAAATTAGTATAGGCCACAAAGTTTGGCTATTAAACATCCAAGAAGGTTAGTTCCACCAATCTGGTACTTTTAATTACCATGTGCCACATAGATAAAGCTTGGGCAAAGAGAAAATGTCAGATAATCCTTGCCTAGATATATGTTATATTCCTTGAGGTAGTTGTATGTATAATTTGTTAGTAGATTGTTTAATATTGTTCTCTCTGTTTTTTTAAACTAGCTAGGCATTATATATCTCTCTCATTGTCTAACCCTTGCACCATGGTTTCCACATTAAAAGTGCCCCTATTTTTCCCATTTCTCCCTTAATAATACCCTTCTCCTACAGTCCCACCTCTCTTGAGCTTCATCTTTCCCTTTATCCCGAAGGTTCCTTATGTAACCCTCCTTCCCCCATCCCCTTAAAATAACCCCATTTTTGTCCATATCTCCATTTTTAATGCCTGTTTTCTACTGTTCTTCTCTTTCAGATTCTTTCTTTTCCTTTACCTCCCTGGTTCCTTTCCATTATCCTGGTTCCTATAGTTATTTCTGGATACATACTCGCTTACAAGGATTTGGTGTTAGGATCCACATATGAGGGAGAACTACATCATTTTTTTTCTTCTGAGTCTGTATTACTTCACTTAGTATAATGGTTTCTAGTTCCATCCATTGACCTGAAAATTTCATGATTTCATCTTTCTTTACTGTGGAGTAAAACTGCATTGTGTAAATAAACAACATTTTCATTATCCACTCGTCAGTTGAGGGACCCTTAGGTTGCTTCCATCTCTTAGCTATTGTGAAAAGAGCAGTAACAAACGTGGATGTACATGTGTCTCTGCAATAGGACGAGTTCTTTGGGTATATGACAAGGAGTGGTATAACTGGGTCAAATGGTAGGTTCATTTTTAGATTTTTAAGAGTTCTCCACACTGCTTTCCATGGGGGTTGTACAGTTTTGCAATCCCACCAGCAGTGGATGAGTGTTCCTCTTTCCCCACATCCTCTCCAACATTTGGTATCATTTGTTCTCTGGATCTTAGCCTGTCTGACTAGGGCAAGATGAAATCTTAATGTGGTTTTAATTTGCATTTCCCTAATTACTAATGATGTTGAACACCTTTTAAGATGTTTCATAGCCATCTTTACTTCTTTTGAGAGTCTCTGTTCATGTCCTTAGTCCATCTTTTAATTGAGTTACTTCCTTCTTGATTCTTTGAGTTTGTTATATATTCTGGATGTTAAACCTCTGTCACATATGTTGCTGGTGAAGATTTTCTCCCATTCTGTGGGTTTTCTCTTCACTTCCTGGTTGCTTCTTTGGATGTACAGAGCCTTTTAGTTTAATGAGGTCCCATTTGTTGATTCTTAACCTTGTTTCCTGAGCAATTGATGTACAGTTTGGATAATCCTTTCCCACACCTATATCTTGTAGGTTATTGCCAATGTTTTCTTCTAACAGTTCAGAGTTTCTGGCTTCACATTGAGGTATTTAATCCATTTGGTGTTGGCTTTTGTGCAAAGTGAAACAACGGGACTTCATTTCATTCTTCTATACATGGAGATCCAGTTTTGCCAGCACCGTTTGCTGAACATGCTGTCTTCCTCCAGTGAATGTTCTTGGCCCCTTTGTCAAATATCAGGTGGCTGAAGTTTCATGTAATCACATTTGGGTCTTCTTCAGTTTTGTTTCTTTGATCTATGGGTCTGGTTTTTTTTTTTTTTGCCAGTACCATGTTGTTTTCATGACTACAGCTCTCTAAATCTGGTATAGTAGTCCCACAGCATTGCTTTTAGGGCTCAGGATTCATTTGGCTGCCTGAAGTCTTTTGTGCTCCATATGACTCTTATGATGTTTTTTTTTTTCCAATTCTGTGAAGAATGTCATGGGGATTTTGATTGGCATTGCATTGAATCTATAAATTGCTTTTGGTAGGAGGGTCATTTTCACAATATTAATTCTTCCAATATATGAACATGGGAGGTCCTTTTATTTTCTGATGTCTTCCTCAATCTCTTTCTTTAAAGATTTAAAAATTTCATTGTAGAGCTCTTTAATATCTTTGGTCAGGTTTATTCCGAGATATTTATTTCTTTATTTATTTTGCAGCTATTGTTAATGTTATTGTTTCCATGTACTCTTTCTCTGATTGCTTGTTATTGGTATATAGAAAGGTGACAGACTTTTACAGATTAATTTTGTAAGTTGCCACTTTACTGAACATGTTAATAATTTCTAGGAGTTTTTGGTGGAATTTTTGGCATCTCTTAAACATAATATCATATTGTCTGCAAAACGGGAGATTTTGATCTCTTCTTTTCCATTTATTACTCCTTTAATTTCCTTCTCTTGTCTTATTGCTCTTGCAACAGTTTTAAGCAGTATGTTAAAGTGCAGTAGAGATAGTGGACAGCGTTGTCTGGTTCCTGAATTAAATGGGAATGCTTCCAGTTTTTCTCCATTTAGAATGATGTTGGCTGTGGGTTTGTTGTATATAGCTTTAATTATGTTGAGGTATGTTCCCTCCAGTCCAATTCCCTCTAAGACTTTGAACATAAATTCATGTTGAACTTTGTCAAAGGCCTTCTCTGCATCTATTGAGGTGACCATGTGGTTCTTGTCTTTTAGTCCAGTTATATGATTTATGATGTTTATTGACTTACATATGTTGAAATATCCCTGCATCTCTCAAATATAGCTGACTTGATCATGATGGATGATCTTTTTTTTTTCAGAGCTGAGGACTGAACCCAGGGCCTTGTGCTTGCTATGCAAGTGCTGGTGGATGAACTTTTAAAGATGTGTTTGTACGGGGTTTGCAAGTATTTGGTTGAGAATTTTCGCATCTATGTTCATTAAGGATATGAGATTATAGTTTACTTTTTTGGTTGCATCTTTACCTAGCTTTGGTATTAGAGTGATTTCTGCTATAAATCCATCTGGTTCTGGGCTTTTTATTAGTTGGGAGGTTTAATATTACTTTTTCATTTCCTTATATGTTATGAGGGGAGTGTCTGTTCAAACTGTTAATCTCTTCTTGGTTTAGTTTTGCTTTTAGATACCTGTCCATTTCTTTTAGGTTTTCAAATTTAGTAATGCATAGGTTTTTAAAGTATTCCCTTATAATGTTCTGGATCTTTTTGGTATCTGTTGTGATGTTTCCCCTTTCATCTCTGATTTTGTTGATTTGCAGGTGCTCTTGCTTTCTTTTGGTTAACTGGGCTAGCGGTCTGTCAATCTTGCTTATCTTTTCAAAGAGCTAGCTCTTGGATTTGTTGATTCTTTTTATTGTTTTCTTTGTTTCTATTTCATTAATTTCTACTCTGATATTTGTTATTTCTTGTCTGCTGGGTTTGGGTTTCATTTGTTGTTG
>NW_008354009.1:836173-889031 GCF_000622305.1 Nannospalax galili
AGATTTTGCTGTGTTGTAGTGTTCTTTTCATTTAGTTCCAGGAATACTTTTATTTCTTTCTTAATTTCTCCTTTGACCCATTCACCATTCAGGAGTGTGTTGTTTAATCTCCATGTGTTTATATAGTTACTAGTGTTTCTTCTGCTGTTGATTTTAAGGTTTATTGCATTCTTGTCTGATAGATTGCATGGAATTATTTCAGTCTTTTTGTATTTGTTGAGGATTGTTTTGTGCCCCAGTACATGGTAGATTTTGGAGAAAGTTCCATGGGGCACTGAATAGAAAGTATATTTTTTGGTGCTTGGGTGGAATACTCGGTAGATATCTGTTAGGCTCATTTGATGTATGGTATTGTTTAATTCAGCTGCCTCTCTGTTAATTATCTGTCCTGTTGTTGCTTGACTTCCCACTGGGTCTCCAGCACTATCAAGCAAACCATATAACATACCTTTATGTGCATTTATTAACTTACAAAGGAATGAGTTCCCAGTGCCTAGCCCCGTGAAGTAGCTCAAAGCCTGCCATATCAGACCATGCCACGCCCATAGTCACCACTACCATTTGCTCATGCCTCCGAGGCCAGTGATCCCCGGGTCCATAAGAGTCAGGCCATTCTGTCCTTGAGCTGATGTGCAGCTGCGCATTTCCCATGCCACCTATGCTACCCATGGATCACAGCTTCCATCCCAAAATGGCTCCCAGCAGCCCCCCAGTAGTCCACTCTCCACAGCAGTCTTCTACTATAAAGACAAGTGGAGAGAAGTAGACACATTTAAACAAACATGAATGCAAATACAGATGCCTAGAAGATATCCCATTAGGTGTACTAACAGTGTTGCTTGGCATGTCCACTGTGTGCAGCAGGTGGGGTCCATCACTGAGTAGAATTATAGTGGATCTTTGTCCCCCCAAGCATCTGCATAATGCATTCTATCAATATGAACGTCATCCATCTAGTGACATGGAGTTTTTCGCTTAGTCTCAGCTCCGTCTCTTCTTCTTCTCCCATGCTCACAACATGCAGTGTCTTCAGCAACATGGCCATAGCCTTGGTGAATTGGAGGACCTTTAGGATCTATCTCTGACCAACAGCTCATAGGAGGGCAACCCACCCCTGGTATTGTAGATTTTCTTAACAGTTGTATAGTTTGGAAGTCTCTGTCCTCATCTTATCCAACCTACATAAACTCCCAAGAATCTTACAGCTGTAGTGGGCCTTTGTTTCTTCAGGTATCTTTCAAATGGGTTTCACATCTGTAAAACACTTGAAGGAAGATTAACATTATATATTAAATTAATCATAGACAAGGTCTCACACAGCATGGAAAGATTTTTTTCCATTCGTATTGTTTTCTCCATAGATCCTTGTTAGGTACCATAGCATGGCTATGAGGCACTAATCTGGTTAGATCTTTACTGTTTTTAATTATCCCTTTGGATTCTTTTATTCTTGATACACTTACAGGTGTTGGCTCCAGTTGCCTGACCCTGCACTCTGGTCTCTCTTTCCTCATGGGTTGTTGGCCACCGATCTGTGAGAACAAAAGGAGCAGAGCTGACAAACAAGGTTAGGACAGCTGTGAGTTCATCGGAAAGACCTTCCAGGAGTCAGCTTTAGTGAGACAGCTCGTTTATATGGGGGTGGGGGGGTTGGAGGGAAGATATAGGGTGAGGATGGCAGTCAAAGCTTTACCTGATAGGTGTTCATAGTATGCTTTATTTGCATGTGGCAGGAGGAACCTATCATGTTATTAAGGGTAGGGTGGGATGGAGTGGCTGTAGTGCAATGCCTAATTATCATATAGGAAAAACTGAGGGGCAGCTTTTGCAGGGAACTATGTCAAAGGTCATGTTCCAAATAAGGTCAGGCATCTGTACTTGGAGACACTTTCCAAATAAGGTCAGGCAGGGAGTAGGAAGCCCCTGCTGAGAAAGGGAGTCCTCCATTTTGCGTCGTGCTCAAAGAGCTATCCGGACATGAAGGACTGTGACCTTAATGGCAGGGTCCCCCAACACTGCACTGGGCTAAGGAGGCAGGGGCCTTCTCCTGTCTCCCCTACACTTGTTGGTTCCATGAGTCAGACAGGCTCTGGGTCTGCCTCCTGACTGTAGCTATATCTGTCATCTTCCTATTGACCACAACAGGTTGCTGGGGGAAAACTTGGTGGGAAAACCTGCTTCCACCCCTAGTATATCCTTTATCAGAAGAGAAATGCATCTTATTTAATCCTTGGGGATTCTTAACCACCCCTTGTACAGTTTTTATCCTTTGAATGTCCTTTGTAAACTGTTCTTCTGGTTTTAAAACCTTCCAGAAATGCCTTAGTACCAAATTTGGTTTTCTACCAATTTTTTCTCTGGGGATTTGGGCATTACATAAGTCTTGCCACACTTGTCTTCAAGTAACTCAAGTGGACCATTTCTTCCATCTGGTCTTTTTTATTTCTCTTATAGGGTGTTCTGTTATTTTACAGACACTTTTTACATGCTGGTCAGAATCATTTAGATTTGCCACAGCCTCTCTCACTTTACACAGATTCTGTCCCATCAAAGGGCTTAGTAGAACCATTAAAGCCCCATACCATTCTCAAGGCCCCAGTTAAACTAAGCTTTCTTTCATATCTCTGGTGAACATAGTTTTATCTGGTCCAGTGAACTGGACATCATATACTGCTTTTCTCATACCTAGTTCTCTCAGTACTGCTTGCGCCTCCTTTATAGTCCTCCAGCCCCTGATAATCATGTTGGTCTCCCTTGGTGACAACCATGTATCTTTAATGCCTTCAACCAGCCACCCCATTAAGGACTGCTCCCCCCGGATTGGCCTAGGTTGAACAGCCTATATCTCAAGGATGGATGGGTGGTTATATAACTCAGCTATGAAGCTTCTGAAGCTTCTGACTTAGACTGATGTCATTTGCTCCCATGTCCCATACTCTCACAAGCCACATGGCCAGGTTCTCTCTGCTTGCCTGTAAGTTTTTCCCAATTTTAACAGTTTTAACATAGAATATTTCCTAGCTACAGCACAGTTAGCTTTTCCCCCCTTTTTACTATTATCTATCTTTTCCTCTGAGTCCTTGGACCTTACATAAGTCAAAGCGCCCCACCTGCTTTCTTTCTCCAGCTCTGCAGCTGGGTCTGCCAGTTCAGCCTTTTCAGTTTTCCCTGCCTGGGGCACATCTTTTATCATGCAAAGTGGCCACACACTCTCTCTGGGTGCTCTGTTTGGGTCCAGAGCAGGTAAAAGATTTTCTAGCCTTTGGGTAACCTTTAACAAATATTCACATACCCACAACATATCCCCACATTTACAACATAGCTGTGGCCCATGCTCCTGCGTGGCTGGCCTCTGTATAGTAACCCATTGTAAAAACCACATCAGCACCGCCATCAGTGCTCTTTCAAAACTCATTCTCAGTTTCATCATATCCTGCAGACCAGGCCAATTTGTCGGTCAATTCCCGCTGGGTCTCCTGCACTATCAAGCAAACCATATAACATATCTTTATGTGCATTTATTAACTTACAAAGGAATGAGTACCCAGTGCTTAGCCTGGCACCGCAGCTCAGAGCCCACCATATCAGACTGCACCATGCCCATAGTCACCACTAGCATTTGCTCACACCTCTGTTGCCAGTTATCCCCAGGTCAATAAGAGTCCAGCCATTCTGTCCTTGAGCTGCTGCACAACTCTGCTATCCTCACACCATGTGTGCTACCCATGGCTCATGGCTTCCATCCCAAGATGGCTCCCAGCAGCCCCTCAGTAGTCCATGCTCTGTGGCAGGCCCTGCCCCTTGGAGGAACTAGCCAATTGGGAGATACTTGTTGACCTATGTAATGGAGATAATGGGGTATTGAAGTATCCTACTACTAATGAGTAAGGATTAATATGGGTCTTAAAGTCCTGTAGTATTTTTTTTTATGAAGTTGAGTGCACCAGAGTTTGGTAAATACATGTTCCTGATTGTAATATCTTCTTAGTCAATTGTTCCTTTGATCAGAATGAAGTGGCCCTCTTTATCTCTTCTGATTAGTTTTAATTTAAAGTTTATTTTGTCAGATATTAGAATTGCAATGCCTGCTTTTTTCTTAGTACCATTCACTTGGTATGTATTTTTTCCATCCTTTCACCTGAAGATACTGCCTGTCCTTGAAAGTGAGATGGGTTTCTTGCAGACAACAATAAGATGGATTTTGTTTCTTAATCAATTCAACTAGTCTGTGTCTTTTGACTGGGGTGTTCAGTCCACTGATATTTAAAGTTAATTAATGAAAGAAGTGTGTCAATTATTGTCATTTTTATTTCTGTTCACATTCTTGGTATACCTGTGCATTTCCACAGTTATATCTTCATTGAGTTTCCTTCTTTAACCCCTTGGGAATAGTTGTTCCTTTCTTCAGCTCTTTGTATTGCTTCAAGAACTCTCTGAAGGGGTGGTTTAGTGGACATGAATTTGTTCAGTCTCTTTATGTCATGGAAGACTTTTCTTTCCCCTTCAAATATAATAGACATTTTGGCTGGGTAAAGTAATCTGGGTTGGCATCTGTGGTTATTTAGAACTGGGAATACTTTGGTCCATGCTTTTCTGGCTTTCATAGTTTGCACTGAAAAGTCAGCTGTAATTCTGATGGGTTTTCCTTTACATGTGACTTGTTTTTCTTTTTCATCTTTCAATATTCTCTCTTTGTTCTGTATGTTTAGTGTTTTTACTCTGATGTGCCATGGAGCATTTCTTTTCTGTTTCTATTTGGTGTTCTATATGCTTCTTGTATTTGTATGGGCATGACTTTCTTTAATTGTGGGGAATTTTTTTCTACATTCCTGTTGAAGATCTGGTCCATACTGTTATCCTGAGATTCTTCTCCTACCTGTATGCCTATGATTTTTAAGTATGGTCTTTTTATGGTGTCAAACTATTCCTGCATACACCATTCTTGTGTTTTCTTAAATTTTTCATAATCTTTGCTTGAGTGGTCTAATTCATCCACTTTATCTTCCAGTCTTGACATTCTGTTTTCCATTTCATTTATCCTATTGGTGGGGCTTTCTCCTATTGTTTCTAATTGGCTTACTGAGTGGTTCACTTCCTTCTTCATTTCAGCCTGAGTGAGTATTCTTCAATATTTCTCTTTTCTGAATTCATTCAGAAGTTTATCCCTATCTTCTTTCAGATCTTTGATTTCTTTGTGTGTTCTTTAAATTCACTGAATTCTTTTATCATTTTTACAATTATTATTTTGAGTTCTGTGTCCTGTGGAACCTAGGGGGTTCTCATTGCACTCCTCTAGAGAGCTGTTGGTACTTTGCGGGAATATATTATTTTGGTTTTTCATGTAATCATTTTTTCTCTTTGACTTTGGCATGTGGATTTCTTTTGTAGTTTCTGATTCTTGTGTGAGACTCAAGCCGTCCTTTGTTGAGTTTTGGTCTGCTTCTTTTTGCAAACTTTATGTGCCTTTGTGGTTTATTTGTTGGGTATGAAAAGCTGGTTGGTGTAGACTTCAGGCTCTCTCTTTTTCTTTAACATTGGAGTGGCAGATTGCTTTCCTCTTCAGGAGTTCCCACAGAGGCCCAAGTCAGATGAGGATTAGATGCTCTCAAGTTTTCTCCTAAGGTCTGGATCCCTCCAGGAAACATGCTGGCCTTGGGAATTTGGGGGGTGAGCTGGCCTGGGAGCAGGGCCCAGGAAAGATGCTGGTCCTAGGAAGTTGTTGATTGTGCCCCCCAGGGATGCAAAGGGAGGTGGGATAGGAAGAGGGCCTGAGGGCTCCTGGGGACTGCTGGAAGGAATAGGGTTGGTCTGGATGCAAAGGATCAGGAAGCAGTGGGGATCTGGGCCAAGAGGTCAGTCCAGGGGTCTGAGGTGCCAAGACAAGAAATGGGCCGGTACCCAGGCTAGGAGGAGAGATGGGGTGGGTGAGCTGGGAGGGTGAATGAGGCTGGGGGAGTCAAGGTGTGGTGGGTGCTGCAGAACATGTCCAGGAAAGATGCTGGCACCAGGAACTGGTGGCTTGCTGCCCAGGGATGTAAAGTGAGGTGGGTGTGGGACCAGGTCCAGAGGGCTCCTCCAGACCAGGAAAGATGCTAACACCAGGAAGCTGGTGGCTGTGCTGCCCAGTGATGTAAAGGGGCGGGGCACGTTAGGTAGTTTTATTAGTTATTTTCCTGTTTTTTTGATAAAAATGCCATTGTCAAGGCAACTTAAAAAAGGAAGAAAAGGAAGAGCTTCTTTGGGCTTACAATTCCAGAGCGATGAGTCCATTACAACAGGGGAGGCATGGCAGAAGGCCAGAGCCGAAAGCTGAGAGCTCACATCATCAAGTCTGGACAGGAAACAGAGATAGCAACTGGAAAATGGGCAAGCCTAAGAACTCTCACAGCCCACCCCCAGTGACAAGCTTCCTCTAGCAAGGCCAACCACCTAAAGGTTCCATGGCCTTTCTCAAATAGCACCAGCAACTGGGGACCATGTACCAAGTCTTCAAATACTTGAGCCTATGGGAGACATTTCTCATTCAAACCATCACTGTAGTTATTGATACTCCATGGAACAGATCAGTGGAGTTGATAATTAGTGGTGTAGAACTGCCTCATAATATAACTCCATGGCTGTTTGCAGACTAGGGTGACTTTTCTCATTTAACCTATTTTTCCTTTTGTTTCCCCTTTCCAAATGTCATTTTTATCTAACAAACATGAATTCTTACCTCTCATAAAAACCCCAGTCTTGCTAAAAATATATTGATGTAGTAGAGGTTGAGTTTTCCTAGTTAAAAAATCTGAATGCTCAAAATCTGAAACTTTTCTCATGTGGAACATTCCAGGAATCTACCCTCCCATGCGAAGATGCAGTCAAAATGAGGCACACAGCAAATGCTTTGTTTCCCATTGCCAAGGGGAAATAGGATCTTCTGTCCTTGGCCTGCCACATGCATACTTTGGTTCATGAAAATGTAAATACAAACTTCTAGGTATATTGCAGGAAAAACACTGATCCAAAGTAGAACAAAAATTCAAAGGAGACGAACGTGGAGAATTGCTTCATCCAATTTAAATACCTGGGATCTAGAAAACAGCTTTCTTACAGGAAGCATCTATAATCAGTGGCATCTGTAATCTATGATATGGAAAGATTATGATATTCATATTAACAATCTGGGACATAAGCCTGTGTTATAGGTAAAGGCTCCTGATTCTTTAGATGATTCTCAATGACTTTTTTCTTGATGAGAAGTCATCTGTATGGACTTTGTATCTTAAAATAACCTTTCTCTCTGTATTCTTCCCTTAACCAAGCAAGATATTTTTGTTAGAAATCACTTTCAAGGATAAAACTACTTACAGTTCATATTGAATGTATGCAGTCTGAACCCTCCTTAGAACTGCTTTTAAATAAAATGTATAGAATTAATTCTGAACTTGAATGAGTGTGTGTGTGTGTGTGTGTGTGTGTGTGTGTGTGTATGATTTTCTTCCCAGCACATTGCCCCTCTTGATATGAGGGTCAATCAGGTTTATTCCTTTGAATTTGTCCAATCATGCTCACCCATATAGTACATAGGTAAATACTGGAATAATTAACAGACTTAAAAAAATCATAACCTAAGTTCAAAGTCGGGGTTCTTTATATCACATTGCAGTATGGATTGAGCCTGGGGCTTTGTGCATCTGATGCTAACCCTTTCTACCATGCTGTGCTGTGTAGATTCCAGTCCTTTTGGCCTGTTTTCCTTTGAGACATGTCTCACCAAGTTCCCCAGGCCGCCTTTAACTTACCAGTCTTCTTCCTCAGGTGAGATTCCAGGTCTGTGTCACAGGGCCTAACTTGGGTTTGTCATCCAATTACTTTCTCTAAAGAAACCTAAAGGATTTCTGCAATTCCCAGTACAGAACTGACTCTTAGCACTGGAATGGGAAAAGTGGATGTCATTCAAGTTTAGGAGAGATAATTGTTTTGTGGATTTCTTATGAATGAGGTATTCAATACAATGTTCTCTTTAGTTCTCACTGTTTTCCATTGAACTCTCTTGTGTCTTTTAGGGTAATAATGAGCTACAAATATAATGCTTCATTTTTCTACAAATGTATACCTTTTAAATTCTTCTTATCATTTGTTGTTGTTTAGGCTATTATTACCATAACAATATTTACTAATGATGAAGTATTTCTGTCTACTTTGTTGTTTAAATTTAGTTGAAATGCTTTAAGAATTCTTCATTAAGTACAATAGTCTCTCCACATTTGGAGTGGGTACATTTCATCAGACTAAGGACATGGTTTGTACTTCTATCTTATACAGAATGAGAGTTTAATTCTGTAAAATTATTTTGGAATTGACTTAGATAGCGTAATCTTCTATTCTGACCTTTTAAAAAACTAGTTAGCCATCGGGGGCTGGAGAGATGGCTCAGTGGTTAAGAACACTGGCTGCTATGACAGAGAACTTAGGCTTTGGTTTCCAGAACCCACATGGCAGTTAATAATTGTTGGAAACTCCAGTTCCATGGGATCTGATGCCCTCTTCTGGCTTCCATGGGCACCAGGAACACAGGTAATACACCTATATATATGCAGGCAAACCACTCACACATATAAAATCTTTAAAAAACACAAAACTGGTTAGACACCCTGCTCATGGTGCACTCTTTCTGATATGTTTTCACTTGACTTTGGGGGTTGGGTCACTCATGTTGAAAAGATGAAGCCATCCCATCATCTTTTTCCCTATTCCAGTTTCCCTGGCCTGCCCCGCTCCCCACAAAACACCCAAAATAAAAGATTTGAAGCTATGATCCTTTTATGATTTGCATTTGAGTTACTCATTCAGTATGAGTTTTTTCCAGTTCCATCCATTTACTTGTATGTTTCATGATTTCATTTTTCTTTACAGTGAGTAGTATTCCATGGTCTATGTTTACCACATTTTTCCTATCCAATCACTTGTCTATGGGTATCTTGGTCGATTCCATTTTCTTGTTATTGTGAATACAGCTGCAATGAACATAGATGTGCAAGTGTACCTATAGGATACAAAGTCCACTGGGTGTATGACTAGGAGTGGCAGAGTTGGGTCATATGACATTTCTGATTCTAGTTTTTTGAGAAACAGACGATTTCTGAAGTTGCTTCCCCAGTTCACACTCACACTAATAGTGCATAAGAATTCCCCTTTCATCAGATTCACAACAGCATTTGTATGGCCAGTCTGACTGGAGTGAGAAGGAATCTTAAAGCAGTTTTAATTTGTGTTTTTCTGATGGCTAAGGATGCTGAGCACTTTTTAAAGTCTTTCCTAGCCACCTGCATTTCTTCTTTGGAGAATTTTCCATTCAGTTCCATGGACCATTTTTTACTTAAAAATATTTTGTTCAGTTTTTGTGCATTTCATATAATCTTAATCAAATTTAGACCCCCCCCAGCATCTGTTTCTTCCCATACTCTCCCACCCTCACCGGATTTCATGCATTCTGTCATATACGTTAAGGTCCAGGCAAGCATTTTTACCTAGATGTCCCTCTGCACAATTCCTCCACTGGAGTCTAGTCAACCTATCTAGCACGAGTCACTCTTTTGTTCCTCAGCTATGTTTGGGGGATGCTGTTCATTTCTCCAGTTCTATGCTGAGTTTTTGTCTGATTGAGTTGTCATGGGTTTTGTGAATGCTGTTACCATTGTTACAAGTTCATAGGAGCAAGTTCCCAGAGACCCGGAAACCTCTGTTTCCTTATGTTCATGAACCAATCTTGGCTCTTACACTCTCTCTGCCCACTCTTCCTCAATGGTCCCTATTATAGGAATCCCATGTAGGGACTGACACTCTACAGTCTCATATTTTCTAAAACTTAGCCAATTGAACTCTATGCACATCTCACTCTGTTGTATGAGGAAGCTTTGCTGGTGAGAGTTGAGGGATGTATTAGTATACTCTCTATCAGTACTGGGACTGGGACTGACCTGAAAGCCTTCTCTCTGATTAGTTCTCATAGCTCTAGAGGATGCTATGCAAGTTGCTAAGGGAGAAAAATTAATGAATGGTCCAACCTAGCTCCAAAGCCTAATAACCACAATGACTGGCACAATAAACTACCTCTATTGGTGGCAGTCATGGCATTGTTATCTGGGGGTTAATCAATAGCTATCTACTTAGACTTAAAACCCTCTCAGTGGGAGGGAACTCATGGGTGGCACTGTAAAATAGCACATGGCTGGAGAGGTCATAGATCCTAGAGAATATCCTATCTATATCTCGAGACAAATGAAATTTCTTAGTGAGTGCTTGTAAAGTCAAATTTACTTCTGGGAGTCCCATGCTGCACATGCTCTCAGCTTTCAGGCCCACTGGGAGGCCAGCTGTGACCATTTCTCCCCATGCTGTCCTCATATCAAAAATTACATTTTAGGAGCTGGAGAGATGATTCAGCGGATAAGAACACTGTTCTTGCAAAAGACCTGGGTTCGAATCCCAGCACCCACATGGCAGCCAACAACTGTCCATAACTCCAGTTCCAGGGGATCTGATAGTCTCCTCTGTCCTCTTCAGGCATTGCATGGCATGTGTGCACTTACCTACATGCAGGCAATACATGCATACATATAAAATAAAAATAATAGATAAAAATATAAAAAAATACAGTTTAAGGAATAAAGATATTAACTCGGGTTTCCTTACGGAGTTTGTGAGGTCCAGGAGAGGGTTACTTGCAAACACATGCATCCATGGGTTTTTTTCCCCTACATCTTGGCTGGGCCGTGGCCATTGATGCCCCTGCCCAAGATGGCGAAGCTCATACTGCCTCCCTGGCTTCCTCTGTGTCTATCCTTAGATGCTACCTCTCATGCAATTGAAGTTGACCAACTGGGTGGGAGGGGTGACTGTCTCCCTCTCTTTCTACAGAGTCTCTTAGGGTTCAGACATCTAGCTGTTGCTAGTTCTTTCAGAGGATGTGCCTACCCAACAATGCTAAATACGGATCCTTATATTTGCAGACCTGCATACCATTTACCACTCATCCAACAGCCTTCTTTTTGCAGCAGATGGAGGCGGTTACAGAAATCCATAGCCCATTTTTTAGTTGGCTTGTTTGTTTTCTTAATGTTTAGTTTTTTGAGATCTTTGCTTATTCTAGATACATCCTATTGGGTGGATAACTGGAAAAGGTTTTCTTGCATTTGTGGGCTGCCTATTTCTTTGTTTCACAGTTTCTTTCAAATATCCTAGAATGGAACCTGCTATTGTTATTTTGTTAAGTGACCATGCTGTTAAATTTGTCTTCTAAATAGTTATGCTTATACCCATGGCTTTGGCTAATTTCAACCTTGATCAGATAAGCTTTTTTTTTTTTCAGTAGACAGTAGTCAATGGAGACATGCATAACATGTTAAAGTACTGAGAAAAGACCGAGTGCCCAGTTCTAAATGAGACATCATTATGAACCCTCAACCCCCCAGTAAGGCTCAAGGAGTATTTCAGAAGAGGAGGCAAAGAGGATGTAGGAGCTGGAGGATGGGGAGGAGTGCTATGAAATGCTGCCTTCCGGACTTGGTGCAGCTATCCAGCTCACAAACTCACACAGCTGTGGCTGTTTACAAAGACCCGGACAAGAGCCAGCCAGCCAAAATCCCAGAATAGATGGCATAGAAGATCTCCAGGCCCTGCCCCTTATTGAGGAGCAGTGGACAGCTGCCAGGGGAGGGAGAATTATTCTTTTGGGAGGGTATGGCTACTGGTAGGATTGTAAAGCTCCCATGAATGGTCCTGCCCCTATGTATGAGTGGATAGCGCTAATTTGACTTAAGGACTAGTTAAAAAAGGGAGTTGAAGTAAGAAAGGGGGCAGTGGGGGGATAGAGGATCAGTAGGAATGGGGAACTGAGGGGTAGATATGATCATATTTCATTTATACATGTATGAAAGTCTCAAAAATAGAGAATCACATTGTAGAAGAGTGGCTTAGAATCCAATTGTCATTTAATGTCCAAGCATTAACTTAAAGGGAGTTAGGTTTTCAGCCCTCCAACCCTGGTGCTGTGTGAAAGATAGAAGGAAGTTTGTCATGCACAAGATGTTTGGGGTTCAGGTAGTTTTTGAATGCTCCTCATCAAACTGCCAGCTACTCTGTCCCACAGCTCTCAACACCAGTCTTGCTGCAAGATTTGTCGTCTGTGGTGAGACCTAAAAAATAAGCGAATGCCAGCAGCAGCCTATTTGGCAAGTATTGACAGCACAATGTTCTGGACCCTTTCCATAACTAAATGATGGGACCAGAGCTGAATGAGAAGCCTCTGTATGCCAGACACAGGCTGAAAGAGGCAGTCACTGCTCATGAAAAGATACTGGGAGTGTGTTGTCTGTGAGCATTTTCATGGAGGACAGTATGCTAGCTGGTTAACTAAACTAAGTATTCCTATGTGGAAAAGAACTATTAAAGAACCAAACGGATAAAAAAAATATCAAATTTTAGAGTCAAAGAATTTACAGAAGAAGTCAGCTAAACATGCAACCGTCCTGTAGAGCCATTTAATTAGTGCCAAACTCACTTTGCATAACTAATGATTCTCTACTGTTGCACTAAATTTTCTTCCCTTTTCCGTTCTTGGGAGGCGTGCCTGAGCCCTCCTAGGCCCCAGGGCTCACAGACGACATTTTTAAATTTTGTTTTTGTACCATTTTATGACGTATGGGACAGGGCGACTTACAAAGAAAGGACCCAGCATCATTCAAGCCTCGCTGTTCCTGATCCTTCCTGGCATTCCCATCAGCTTTTGTGCACTGCACCCACGCACTGTCTCACTCCGTGGTCTGCCTCATACAATGAGTCGGCACATGCCCACTTGCCCTGCAGAGTTCACATGGGCAGCACAGGCTGGGTCCCCCTCCTGGTCCCAGCTTAGGACCAGGAGCAACGCTTAGCTGAGCTCCCTGGAGTTCCAATTATGGCCCTGCACTAACTCTCCATCTCCCAGCAGTTAGGCTGACTCTCCTTCCCAGTGTGCATTAACAGCTGTCCTTAGCCCTGCCCCTCAATGCACTCTGCTCCTCCCTCAAAACCTAGGAAGGAAGTGGGGCCGGGGCTTAGCAGAGAACAGTCCAGTCACATGGACCTTCCACTTAGCCAGTCATTCTGGCTTCTGGCAAGCTTGCTGAGTTTCTCCTTACAATAAACACTCAAGAATCATACTGCCTACGATGATTACTTCACTTGATATTAAAAAGTTATTCTATTCACCTTGAAAAAGGAACCATTGCAACAGAAAAGGTAGAATTATTCTGAGTGAATAAACTACCGAGTTTGACAGGGTGATTTTAATCTTTGGAGTGTATCCCCTGAGTTAGCGATGTAGGAGAAATTTCTCATCCAATAAATACAGGAGCCTCTTTCCTCACTATTCCCACAGTGTTTGCCAGACCACTCATTGGAACATGTGAGTGAATTTAAGTCTAGAGTTCTGTTGCATGATGAGTGTGACTTTTGGCACACATCTCTCCTGACACAGGCCACTTGCATCTAAGTGGACGGGACTCAGTTGAGAAGGCACCAGAAAGTGCAGTGTCTGATAAAATTAGTTCTATTCCACTTTTTTGCTATGCTCATGGCAGAAAACTCAGCTCAAATACGTCACCTGATATTGATCCCAAAGGAACTTTTTGAATTGGTCATGCTCCAGTAACCTCTGGCCATAATTTGCAGAGTGGAAACTGAAGACTTTCAGCAGGCTCCATTGTAGGTGAAGGGTGTTGTATCCCACAGCCAGGAGAACAAACAAGCAAATGCTCAACAGCAGAAGAACAAACTATGTTTAACCCTAGTCTCAAAACAATGAGACTTGATTATCCTTCTTACCTTACTGACTTCATGACTGTCATTAACTCTTATACTTAAATATCAATATTGAAAACCATATCAGGATCCCCTTAGGATTTTTCCCTCTCATGCTCAGACTAACTATAAATCTGACAATATGGCAATATTGCAGTTTAAATATTTTTGACTTATTTATTTTTCTGTTTTATGTGTATGAGTATTTTGCCTGCATGCATGTATCACATGTATGCAATGCCTGAAGAGACCAGAAGAGGCTGTCAGATCATTTGGAACTGATTATTGGCCATGATGTGTGTGCTGGGAACTGAAAGAGCAGCCAGTGCTCTTAACTGTTGAGCCATCTCTCCAGCCCCAGGTTTTTTCCCCTAGAGACATATTTTTTTCCCCCTGAAATCTGCCCAACTTGCAAATCATTTTTTGTGAGTAAATGTGACCATTTTTCTCTAAATATTTTTATCCCTGCATCTTTCAACATGAAATAAAATGTTGTTGTTATATTTGTGCTAGAAGGATCTGGAAGATTAATTTTTCTGTTCAATAAATAAGTCTAGGATCAATGCTTCTTCTGTAATAACAAAGGAGATGACCCAGGTTTCACTTCCTTGCTTTTCAGTTCGTCCATCTCATTGCTGATGAACACAAGGTCAGAGATAGACAAGTTTTCGTTGTCGTTATTTTCAGTATTTGCACTTCATAAGTTATGTTGTTCTATAGAGTAAGTAGTCATACTGCCTATGTCTTCTTCCGAGTCCGTATACAAGCAAAGCTTTCACAGCCATTGCTAACGGCCAACACACTGTATGACTAAGAGACTATATTCAGAGTGAGAATACTTCATATTTAAAAGAAATTGACTAATACAGTCATAAAACAAAACTATAACAATTTTTTCTTTCTTACTATTTTAAACAAATTCTAGTGGAAACTATGTCTTACTAAAGAACAGAATACCACCTCTTCCTCAAGTTTCCTTCTCAAATTGCAGATTATACTCATGAAATCTCACTTTTAACTGTTGATTGCATACTTAGTGGAGTAAAGAGTTTATTTGTTTATACTTCCAGGTCACAGTCCATCACTGAGGGAATGAGGGCAGAAACTTAAGCAGAAACTATGGAGAAATGGTACATACTGGCTTGCTTCCTCTGCTTCCTGCTTATCCAGCATTCTTAGAACCCAGGATCACCTACTCAGGTGTGGCACTGCTCACAGTAGGCTGGGCTCTCCCACAGTAATCAGAAACCCAGACAATTCTGCACAGATATGGCCACACCCAATCTGATTTGAGCAATCCCTCAATCATGATTTCATCTTCCTATGTGGCTCTTGGTGGTGTCAAGTTAACAATAAAAGTTAAACAGGACAGTTCTCTTAGAAGCTGAAGTTCAGATTTGTCTTAGGAATTATAATCTTCTAGAGCCAATCAGCTGAGGAAATGACCGAGAAACCTCTTTTGAATTGGAAATGAAAACCTCAATGCATCAAGCTATGGATGTATTCAATTCCTTCAGTCATCCTAGAGAAGAGGAAGAGTAGTTGGAGTTTAATGGAGTTTCTTCCTGTAAAGATGACCTGAAAAGGGAGTTAGAAAGGGAAGAACCAGCAGTGATGCCTGTCCTGGAATGGTTGATATTTGAATTGGGCGTGGGAGAGCTTCTAAGAGAAATCCGTTCTTCAGTGGCTATAGAAGCAGACTATTTTGGGCAACACCAACCAGGAAACATCTGGTTTCACAACTTTTTCCCAGCATTGAACCTAAGGAAAGAGGACACATGATCTTCTCCGATAAGCCTATGTGAAGAACAGTATCTGCTGTGGGTCAAGAAAACTAATGGAAGTACAAATCATGGCCTGAGTCAGATTATAGATGAGGTCTTAGGACTGAAGAAAACATAATGTTCCAAGAAGTTTGTGTGTAGTAATGGAAATACCAGGCCCCAACTCTGATATGTCAAAGATTTCATCACAAAGTCCATTATTTGACTTCCTTCTTGAAGAACATCCCATAGCAAAATGATACAGAATTCAGGCTTCTTCAGGGGGGCTTTTCAGGGACTTAATGTAGAGAGGAGATGTTTGAAAAGCAGTGTTGTGTAAAGCCCAAGAGATTGCTGATCTTGAGGAAGAGGATACATTCTTAGGTTACTCTTCTAGGAAAGCTGATCCAAATTAGCATTGGAACAGGCTAGATGTTGTCCTAAGTGGATGTGAATATGACTACCGGGTTCAGCTTGCTGGTGATTTGGTCTGAAGAGGGGTGCTATTATAGGAGCATGTAGACAAACTCATAGGCTGAGACTGTACCTGCATATGTGATGAGTTTAATCACATTTTTAGAGCAGGTAATGCTTAGATTTGGCCTCTTCCTCCTGCTTATCTTCGTCCGTTTTACTCTCTTGTTTATAGTCCAACAGGTTATTTTGCCACTAACTAGGTAATGGCCCAGGTGGAAAGCTTTTCCAGAAGTGTAAGTCATGCTTGGAGACCTTCATCAAAACATCTCCTGGATGGAAGAACTTAGTGTTGAAACTCAAGCCACTGCCTGACAAGGATGAATGTACGTGGCTAGTGGTGAAGACCCAGATCGCCTTCCCCCCGATCTACCCTGATGATTTCTAGAATTTATGACTTGAAAACTGGACTCATGGCTCAGGTGCCATTATTATTACTCCTATCTGTTGCTTCCCTTGTGTGACCTGCTTTTTATGTGAATTTTCTGCTATGCTAATTGAGACTAAAGAGATCTAGTGATATGCTGGGTTTTGAAATAATGGCTTTATATATATAATGGGAGCAAACATACACAGGAGAAAATGTGTCAACTAAAATTAATCTGATACTCTAAAAGACATTTAGAAAAGCATTCATATTAAACCTAGAGCTCTGTACAGTCCTCAAGATGTAAGGAATCATGGCACTGTTGAGTCTTGATTTTCCAAGAAGCCAGAGCCTGGGGGAGGCAGCCTAGCTATGTGTATGAACAGATAGATAATGCCCAGAGAGAACCTGTAATTATCCCCCCAGGCTGGAAGACTTGTGGAAGTGAGTACTATTTATGATGACCTTGAGATGACAAAGGAAGATCACAGCTATCGAGACAAACACATATACATCTCCTTACCATTATCGCCACATCCTGGCCCCTGGGTAATTTGATTTTTAAATACTTCATGGACCTTTGACTTCAGCAAAATACAGGCTACACACTGCCCACTGCCCCAAAGAGCACTTCACAGGAAATGGTCTGGGCACTGGTTCCAGGGTCTGGCAGAATCACTGACTCCTCTTCTATAAGACCTAATCCTAATTCTAACAAGATAGGCCAGAAGGATTTCTGAATACATCACAAAAAGAAGAGTAGTCCAAGGAGCTAAAAGATATAGGATCAGGATGCATGGTTTTTAAACTAACAAATCTTATCTGAAATCTTCAGTGTTCACCCAAGGAATCATACAATCTTTTAATTTCCTCTTAACCAATACTACCAAATATCTAGGGTAGGAACTGTGAAATTTGCTATTGACAAATGATATATGTCACCTGCCATGGAGTGGGCACATGCTGTGAGGATTCCAAACATGGTCTCTGGAGTCAGACTATCTGGATCTTAATTCCAAGTCACCTACTTAGTCACCTACTTAATTGCCATGTGCCTTCTCAACTGAGATGACATAGTAGCAATACCTGGAGCACAGGCTTACTAGAATATCAGGCATTTATAGCAGTGTTTTGCAATGAACATTAGCTATCACCAGCAAAGGAAACCCATGCATGTTTCCTATACCTCAAATCATTACATGAGGCAGGCTTGGGACAGGAGAGCCCACTAGACTGTCCCAGCACTGAGCATCTAAGCCTACACTATGTCCTGATACAATGTATGGTAACTGTTTTTTTTTTTTTTTCTGCTGCAGCAAAGGCTTGGGATGGTACCCTTTCCCAGCTAGTTCATTATTATTTGCTAAAGATCCTTGTCTTTTCTAGGAGTGATTTGGGTTTCTTTGAAATGAATAATAGGATGGAAATTTCAGAATAGTGGGGGTCCAGAAACCATTCACAGAATTTTGGTGCTGCCTTTTTACTTTAGTCCCAGTGTATTACTGAGCCCTTAGACATTATCATGTGGGTTTCAGACACTGTGTATGCGGTGGATTCTTTCAAAAGCTTATTAGGTATTTCCTCCCACTTTTGTATGTAAGCACCCATAGATAAATTTGTCTACTATAAAGGTAATTCTGAGTAAACTGTTTTCTGACTCCTTTTATGATTCCCGGGAACAGAAATAAGTTGGTTTCAATAAATAGATCCTTTTTTTGAAGCTAACGTTGAAAAATAAGTTGGCAAGATTTTTGAACTAAGAGTCTCAGAGGAAGTTTGAGGCATTCCATTTGTTATAACAAAGGGAAATTTATCTTTCTGGGAAAAGGTGTACACAAATCTTAGTGTGATTTTCTTGGGAACAAAATCTGCCACAAGTTACTGTTTCCTTGAAGAAGGAACAGAGCCAACCATATGAATATGGTTAGAGTTGAGGTTTATCAAGGCTATAGAGCACAGTTTAACTAAGATTTCGGTGAGTCTCTACCTGCAGAATAAGATGGGATGAGTTGCTGGTTTTCAACTTTTCCTCTCACGTGGCCTAGAATGCAGGTGCCAGCTGCGGAGGCTGCCTTTGATAAATGCTCATAGTGGAATGCTGTTTGCTCCTGTCTTGGCTATCTATGTACCATGAGAGTGGTCTGAGTTTGACAGTAGGGATTTGAGTGAGATTTAGATCAACTCAGAGGGCTGCCTTGGAGGTGGAATACCTAGCTGACCACCTATGGTGCCAGGACACGCCTCTGATGTCCCTCAAGCTTGCATTAAAAGGAAGATGAGCTGGCAGATCAGTGTCAGCGATATCCCTGAGGCTTGGTTTCAGCATCTGTTTCACTAACTCTTGTGTTCTGGGGTCTTTTGGTCTGATATTCTTATCTTATGTTAGAAGCATTCATGCCACACTTGGAAGGTGGGAGCTGAGCAGTTGCTACATCCCCAGTGATGGAAAGCAGGAAGGCAGGCTCCAGTACACAACTGTGGGGTTCTGACAATAGTTTTGGGGTATCCACCAGTTTCTACAGTGGTGGTTCCCTGCAATTCATCAGTATTCAGTGCAGTGGCAAGTGTCCTGATCCCCTGTGTGGCTCTACTATGAAGTGCTGTGGAGGCTTTGGGAGACTGGGTTTAAAGAGAGATGCTCAGGTCCTGGGGGTGCATGCCCTCAGAACGTGGATCTCCGGGGACCGCTAAATAGTTCTCATGAGATTTGTATGAAAGCTGAGCTTGGGCCAGCTTTGCTCCACTCTTAGTTGGAGATGTTCTCTCCTGTTTCTGCTTGTATGGCTGCCTTTGCCATCTGGGCCTGTGGTGATTGATCTGGGGATGACCTTATAACTCCTATACTATGTTTGCTGGACTTTAAACCTCCCAGATTGCCAATTAAAACAAAAACAAAAACCTCTTCTCTTATAAGTGAGTTGCCTCAGGCATTCAGTTGCAGTAATGCAAAGTTGACTCATATATTCAAGTGGATGAAGGCTAGCAGAGGCAATCATTCTCTACCCTTTTTATCTCACCCCTCACACTCCTTTTCCTCTGTCCCTTCCCTCCTTTTACCTTCTCTCCTCTATCAGAATGCTTTATGAATCTTTTTATATTTGAATAGTCTTAAACTAGGAGGGGGGATCTACATTCTCCATCAGATAAAGACAGGCTAAGTGACTAGCATTTATGAGGTGTCAGAAAGGGAGGCAGAGGTTTAAGGCAGTCAAATATTGAGGTTTTTAGGTATAGACTACTTGACTTCTAAAGCCTGTGGCACTGTAGACTCAAGTTGCATGTCTTCACATCTGTAAATTGGGACAACTTTCCTGGCAAGGTAGTTGTGCTTTTACACTAGTGCCTGGTCATAGAAGTGCTCAGTGACTGTGGTCTTCCTCTTAGAGTACGTGGTGTGGTGCTAAGGTATTTGAGTAGGAAATGCCATTATCCAAACAGTCATCGAGAGCACTTACTCTGGATGCAATATGGAGGATGGATTGAGTGTGGAAGGAAGCCCTTGGCCTTATTATATGCAGGATGTCGGGAGAAATATATAAAAACAAAACATTCTTCCAACCTAGCAGTTCTTCCCACAAAAGTAACAGAAAGAAAGGAAAACTACTATTGAACAGCCATTAAACCAGAGTATAGTCTTTTTCACAAGAATTGATCTAAAAGACTGTGAAGCCAGTAAGGAATCTCTCCCTTGTTAATCAAACAGATACATCCCATTACACAGAGAGCTGTCCAGATGAAGAATAACTAGCTATCTTGTAAAATGACTTGATAGCACCATCTGTCACAGGTTAATCCTCACATTACCCTGGTAATTGGGCCAACTATCTGTGATAGCTAAGTGGCTTCATCAAGAGAGAAAAAAACAAAACAAAACAAAAAAAAACTTGTCACACCTTTATGACCAAAGGTTGTTTTGTATCTTGGAACAAGGTACCTAGTGAACTTAGACTCCTCTGTCCCACAGACATTGGGAAGGAGGGGTGTCATCTCCCTTGTTTGCGTTTCAAAAAGATGATCCCCAGGTGCTTGAGAAAGATATTCCTGGCTCATAAAAGAAATAAAATAGAGAGAGAGAGGGTAAGGTATATATTTATAACTTGCATCTTTGGGCTGCTCAACAGACAGTTCAGAGTTCCCATGTAGTTTACCATCATTGTCCCCTCAGATAACTGAGGCTTTGAGGGAAAGCCCAAATTTGTGTATCTATGGACAATGATTTTCTAAAACCCTACAGCTGGGTACTGGAGGCCATGTTCCTGTTTTCCATCACTGGGGATATAGTGGCCGCTCTGCTCCTCTCCTGCCTTCCAAGCATTTCACGAGTTTCTCTCACCCATCAGAACTCAAAGCACAGCTCTGGTAACAGGAAAGTACAGGAACAGTGGCTTCCAGGTTTCCCCACTCTAAGTATGGAAGAGGATGTGAAGGGAGCAGGGATCATAATGATATATTTTTCAAAGTTTTACAGATCTGTGAATGAAAGTTCCCAGGAAAACAATATCAAAAGCAAGATTGTTTAAGTGATTAACAGTTTAATGATTGTAGACAGTTTGAGACGTTGCATGTCCGGAGCCTAATTACCAATTATCTTGGACCATATTTAGCCCCTAAATAGTCATTCCTTGTCCACCTCTGCCCACATCTGCATCCTGTGAAGAATAGATAAAAACCTTTTGGAGTGTGTTAACTCAGTAAACCATCAGCTTCCAATAACCCGTCTAAGAAGCCTGTCAGATACCATCTGAGGCTTGTAGCAGAATTCGCCCCCTTTGCCATAACCTACCTGTCTGATTTCTCCACAAATGTATTTGAAAAATGTCTTGATTTATGGCTTTCTTTGTTCTGTTACTATAAAAACTTAATGAAACTGTTACCACATAGGAACATAGAATTTGGGATAACCTGAATGCTGTGTTTCTGGACCAGGGTCACTCATATTTGGCTCCAGAATAAGCTATCTTTCCCCCTTTGAGGCAAGAGTTGTGTTTTTACTTCTACAGATACATAAATCATAAATATGTGCATATTCACAGGGTAGCATATAATAATTTAATGCATGTGTATATGGTACAATGTTTAAGTCTTATTAAACATGTCTACTTTATGGATTTATCATTTCTTTATAGTGAAAATATTCAAAATTCTTTCTTATAGATCTTTGAAATGTGCAGTATATTATTGCTATCCATAACTGCCCTACTGTGTGATAGTATGTGACTATTTCTTTCTCCTCTCTAACTATAACTTAGTACCTTTTGATCAAATGTTCTTTCCTCTTCTTTCTCCCTGTATCTTGTGGCCCCCAATCTATTGTCAACTTCTATGAGTTTGTTTTTAAGATTCCACGTTGGCATAGAATCCTGTGGTGCTTGTCTTTCTGTGCTTGGCTGATTTCATTTGATGTAATGGCCTTTGGTTCATTTATGTTGTCACAAATGACAAGATTTCATTATGTTATGACAAGCAGCACTCCACAGTGTAGACGTACCATATTTTCTTTATCACTGGTTGATGGACTTAGGTGGCTTCCAATTACTGATGATCATGACACAATGGAAATCTGCTGCTTCTTTAATCTACTGACTTCATTTTCTTTGACTATAAACCTAGTAGTAGGGTTGCTGAATCATATGGCAGTTCTACTTTTAATTTTTTAAAGAAATTTTATATTGTTTTCTGCAACAGCTGTACTAATTTACATTCCTACCAGTGATGTGCAAAGGTTCTCTTTTCTCTATATATTCACTAGTACATGTTAAGTATAGACTTTGAAAAATAATTCCCCTTCTTACTGGGGTGAGCTGATGCTTTCTTTCTCTGTAGGCTAGCAATGTTGAAAATTTTTCACAGACCTATGAGTCATTTGTGTGTCTTCAACTGTTAATTTTTAGGTGGGTAATTTTATTTTATTTGCTATTGAATTTTTAGAGATTTCTATTTTTTTATGCTGATTCTTCTTCTTCTTCTTTTTTTAAAGTGATTTCTTAAACAAAACCACACAGAAGAAGACACCAGAACATGGTTAGTGCTTTCCTTTTGAAGTTGGAGCAATCTCCTGATCTCAGTGTACCTTAACAAACTCAGGATATGATGAGAACTCAGGGTTTTCTTTTTAAAAAGAAGCAAAGGCACCAAGAGATCTAGTGAAATTGCGACGTGAGCAGTCAGTTATAACACAGATCACAATGAAGATGCCTGTTTATTACTCTGATCTCATTTCAATATCATTTTGTAAATGAACACTTCTATTCTTTCATCTGGTAACCTCAGTTCCATGCGCCACAGTATTAATTCTTTGAAAGCACAGATGAACAGAGAACCACGGACGTCATGGCTTCTCCCCTTGTCATTCTATGTTCTCGCCTGCTAAGTACCAAAGCTTTTCTCCAGCATCTTGGGCTTGGTGCTTGATGAACATTTATGGGAAGTTGAAGGGAAGGAAGAGAAGACAAAGTAAATAAAGGGAAGGAAAGAAAGAAGGGAAGAGAAGTAGTTGTTGACACCTGTGATGATTACAGTAATTAGAAGGGCTCCGGGTCCAGGTCTTCAGTGATGGGAAAAGGGGAGAAGTAGACTTCTTATGGCAAGGAAACCACACTGTGATGATATCTGTCTGCCTGCCAGGTGCTGTAGATGAGAAGTAAGAAAAATGGCAGAATTGACAATAAACTTCATCAGTTTTCCTATAAAACATATGCTATCACGTGGAAGGTAGAGGCAGGTGGATCTCTGTGAGTTCAAGGTCAGTCTTGTCTACATAGTGAGTTCCAGGACAGCTGGGGCTACAGGGAGACACTGTCTGAAAAAAACCAAAAAACCAAAAAAGCCAAAAACCAAACCAAAACAAAAAAAAACCCAAGCAAAACAAAAAAAAACAACAAAAAAACCTATGCTATTTTCTTTCTTAAAATATTTTTATTTTACGTGTATGAGTGTATTGCCGGCATGTATGTAAGTGAACCTGTGCCATGCAAAGCCCATAGAGGCCAAACTCAGAACCCCTGGAACCAGAGCTGCGGATGGTTGCTAGCCACCAACATGTGCTGCTTGAAACTGAACCTGGGTCCTCTGCAAGAGCTGCCAGAGCTCTTACCCACTGAGCCATGTCTCCAGTCCATGCTATTTTCTTATACTAAAGCGAATAAATGGAAGAAAATGAGTGTAGGAGCTGATCTCAAAGAACCACCGGACAGAGTGGCTGAGACAAGAACTCACTCTCAGCACAGTGAGGAACAACCACAAAGCCCAGCCAACATACTGTAAAGATCCTGAACTGTGCTACATTTGTCTCTCCCACAAACACTGTCCACTGATCACAGCAGCCCCTCTGCTCTCTTCTTGGAAAGTAAGCCAGGGAAATCAGGTACTATGCCTTTAACCTTGGATGACTTCCACTCTTTTAGGATGAATGCTTGCCAAAATAACCTCTTATCGAAGGCTGCTGCAATCAGGGGCTCTAATGTTCTCTTCCCATGAGACAAAATAGTGTTTTGAGTTTTAAAGACTTCACCATCCACTGAGCCTTCTCAATGAACTACCTGGTGTATGTTCAATGTATGTTTCTACCTGGGTGTATGTTCAATAGGCCAGTGGCATCCCTTCCTCAGATTTATTGAATGAGGTGTAGGCATCACCCTATCTTCTCTTAAACATGGTCAGTGGGTCAGAGAAACAGTGGGGAGAGAGTGACTGAACTGTGGAGTCACTGCTGTTTCCTGGAAGAGCAACGATGCCTCATGCCAAATTCTGCTGTTTGACGTCACATGCATATAAACTATAGTCATTAAATTCATTTTCTACCATGTTATAAACAACATAGGTCTGATAGATTAACTGGTTGATTTTTTAATGAAAGAAAAGACATAGATGAATAGCCTGTGTTTATTAATTTAGAGTGTCACAGCAGCCTAGAATACATAAAAAAGTAATCTGCACGTTTTCTTTTGTACAAACAAGAGCAGTTAGTTAAAGAGCTGAGAGATCAATTATACAATACAAACAGTGATGAACTGGAAGACCATTAGAGAGTGACTCAAAAGGACGAGCTCAGAAGTGTATTCCATATAGGGAGGAAAACAGAGAACCTTACACATTGATACAAAGAACGGGAGATCAACACAAATCCCCAGTGAGGCCTGTCTCCCAAGTTCATAGCAGACTGAGGGCTTCTTGGACAGAGCTGCGCTTTATTTATGTGTATTTCCTCCAGAGTCTTCATTCTCAACCCCAAGGTGGGATTCTCCATAAACGATTTTGGCTGAATTCTCCACTGTTGGGCAGTTGGAAGTGATACAATGTTGAGAAACAGCATCACAGAGAGGGTTATTAGCCTCATTCATAAAAGAATTTAAGAATGGACTCAAATGAAAGTGTTAGGACAATTTCATTAGAATTTAAAGAAAAATCCTCAGGGCAGGGGAGCTGGGAATTTTGGCAGCTGCCTTGAGGAGGAGAATGGAAGGGAGAAGAAAAAAAAGAGCCATAAAGCCAGGCAGGTTTAGAACCTTCATGGAGGTCAGACACGTGGCTAACTGGCAGTCACATGGCCGGGAGAAGGAAGCTTTAGAGAAAAAGAAAAGAATTTCAAGATGCTAGGGCAGCCCAAAGTGTTAGGAAAAGCATGCTTAGAAAAGGGACGTGAAGAAGAAAAGGGGAGAGATTATGCTTTCTTGAAGAATTCAGAAAAGTAGGCGGGACTTACAGAGACCTCAGGTTTGCAACCAGGTCCACCAGGAGGCAGGATTCCAGGCAGGAAAAGTTCACCACCGCATTAACACACTAGGTATTCCGCCTATCTCTTTAGCATAACTTAAGGTATACCTGCCTTCCTAGGAGTGGTCTTATGGCCAGGTAACTGACCTGGAAGAATTGGAGAGTTAAGGTTCCAACCAAGCCAGGAATTCTTCTCTTTTGGCCAGTTAATCTTAGGGGGTGTTTTGCTGCCATAGCAGATGGGTGGGTTGCACTAGGAACCCAGGAGTCTTCACACTCCCTAGCTTAGGCGTCCTCTCCTGTTATTTGGTTCCACACATCTGACTAGTTTTTAGCAATGTGTCCTAGAGGACAAATAACCAAGTCAAAACATAGGTCTGTTTTGTAAATTCTTGATTCTGATAACTGGCATTTTAGGAAGTATATTGTCCTTTAAGTTAATTTATAATTCATTAAATGCCTTCCTAGCTATCCCCACATCAAAACTATGTGTTAGTTTCAAAAGATTTGCTATCTTCATAGATGAAATTAATACCAAATTTTTTCTCAAGAAGTTAAACACCCAATATTCTCTATATAGAGGTGTGTGTGTGTGTGTGTGTGTGTGTGTGAGAGAGAGAGAGAGAGAGAGAGAGAGAGAGAGAGAGAGAGAGAGTACAATTTGGGGGAGTTAGTTTGATTGACAAGGTGGTCTCATGCTCCTGGCATTGTAATCTCTGTTAATGACCCATGTAGGTCTGTGAATTCTGGAACAGGTAGTCAGTATTCCTCTCATCTTTGCAGGTTTCTTATTTGTGTCTAGTTCAGAATGAGCTCTGTTGAGTGCAGGGTTTCCTCATTAACAATGCAGTAGAAAAAAATTCTGCCCAGATTTTGGAAAGTCTTTCCCATATTTAACAGTGTGGGCTATGGCCATTATTTGTGACTTTCTACATCTTCATAAACGTTGGGAGTGGGTCTACATAGCATGAATGTGCTTGCCATACAAACATATAAGGAGTTTAAAAATCACTTGATTTACATCAAAATATCCTTTTACAGAGCAATCTATGAAGAGGGCTCCACTCTGCTTTCTTTTTTTAATGTATATTTTTATTATGTTTTTGTGCATTTCATATAATGGATCTTAATCAAATTTAACCCCTTCTCCCACCCAAACCTCCCCCATAATCCCCACACCAGATTTCATGCCTTCTGTCATATATGGTAAGGCCTATACAGTCAAGCATTTGTATCCAGAGGTCCCTCAGTGCAAGTTTGTCCACTGGAGTCTAGTCAGCCTATTTAGAGTCACTCCCTTAAAGAAGATCTACTCTCCCTCACTCTACAGTAATCAGCTGCCAATAGTTCCTCAGCTAAGGCTGGGGCCTGCTGCCCATTTCCCCAGTTCTATGCTGGGTTTTCGTCTCATTGAGTCAGTATGGGTTTTGTGCATGCTGTCACCATTGTTGTAAGTTCGTATGAGCAAGTTCCCAGAGGCCTGAAAACCTCTGTTTCCTTACGTTCATGCACCACATCTGGCTCTTACCATTTTCACTTCCTTTTCCTCAATAGCCCCTGAGCCACAGGTAGATGAAGTTTAATATGGGGTCCTATCCAAGGACACACATTCTATGGTTTCTTATTCTCTGAAACGTGGCTGGTTGTGGTTTTCCATGTGCATCTCACTCTAGTGTATGAGGAGATTTGCTGGTGAGAGTTGAGAGATGCGTTCGTATTCTCTCTACCCCTGTTCTGCTATGTTCCATGAGCCTTAGGTATAGTAGTTCAACTATAGATGTGTCACGTAGGGCTGGGGATCTCTAAGACATATATTCTGTGTATGTGGTCATTTGTGGAACTATGTAATAACCTCCTCCTGCTGCAGAAAGAGACTTCTTTGATGAGTGGTGTACTGTATACCTGTCAGGGCAGTAGGCAGGTCAGTGGCAGACAGATCAAGGTGTGGGTAGGGACAGCCTGTGGAAAATCTAACAAACTAAGCTGGAAGATTGAGCTAGTCTGGATGCAGGGGATCAGGGTGCAATGGATGGGCCCACTCTACTCTCTAACAGACCACTTAACTCTTGAGAAAAGTAAAGTACGCAAGGCATTTGGTGTGCGCCTGAATGGTGGGCAGCATTTTACTTTCCCAGTAAGTTGGAGCTCTGGTTTGGGGTGAGAGGTTTATGCTGAAGAAGTTGTACGAAGGTCATCGGTGTGATGGGGAGAGCAGGTTCTTATGCAGAAAGTGGATATGGAGTGTCAGGGTGCTGACTGTACTGAATTAAGCAGGCATTAGGAGCCATTGAAAGCCCCTGAATAAGGAAAAGATTTGATGTTAGTTTTATTGTTCGGCAGTATTCTGCAGCAATGTGAAGCCTAGATTAGAACAAAGGATGGAAGTGTAATACTCAGATACCTTCCATTAGTTCAGGAGGAGGATAACGCATACCTAAAATAGAGGGGAATGAAAAGAAAAAATGAATAAAGAGAAAAAGAAAGGCCTGATAGAAGCAAAAGCCAAAGATAATACATAACCGACTTTGAGAGAAAGGAGGAGTAGGTTTAAAGGCCAGTTACCAAGAAGACTATAAATTCATGATATTGAAGATCAGGGAAAACAGGTTCACCTCTTAGGGGATTAATAAAACAATTTAAGAACGGGCTCAAATGGGAGATTTAGGTCAATTTTATTAGCATTTACAAGAAAAACCCTCAGTGCAGGTTGTAAATCCCAGCAGTTGCCCAGAGAAGGAGATGGAGGGGAGAAGGAAGAAAGCCATAAACCCATGTTGGTTTAGAGCTGGCATGGAGGTCACATGTGGTAGACCAGCAGCTGCATGATGGGGAGAAAACCTCTAGAGAGAGAGCAAAGAAACCCAAACTGTTGGGGCAGCCCAAAGTGTTAGGAAATCACGGTTAGAAGAGACGGTAAGAAGCAAAGGAGACGTTATGTTTTTCTGAAGGATTCAGAAAAGCAGACAGACTTATGGAAAGTGACATGTTTGTGGCCCAGTTGGGAAGCAACTGCAGGAAAAGTTCGCCATCTCATTGACACAATCACATACTCTTTATCCTGCCTGGCTTTTTAGCAGGGCTTAAGGTAAGCCTGTCGAGCTAGGGGCAGTCCAATGGTTATGTAAAGGACCCAGCAACACTGTAATATTGGGTCTCCACCCAGGCCAGAGATTTTCATTCTCCTGAACAGTCTCTCTCCTAAGGGGCATTTCTTGCTACTATAACATTAAGAGACAATGAAAGCAGATGGAAATCATGTGGGAAGAGAATTGAGGATGATTCACACTTGCTGCTTTTAATCTTCTAGTTTCTATTTATTTTCTAGGAAGGCAATGGAACATGAAAGTTTGGAAGTTAGGAGATGTGCTGGATAGCTTTAGTTGTCAACTTGACACACCTGGGTAGAGGGAGCCTCAGTTGGGGGATTTCTTCCACTGGACTGGCCTTTGGCCATGTCTGTGGGGCATTTTCTTGATTGTTGTGTGATGTAGGAAAGCCCAGGCCACTGTGGGTGGTGACGCCCATGGGGAGGTTATCCTGTATTTTATAAGAAAGCAGACTGATCACAGGCCAGGGGAGTAATTCCTCCATGGCCTGTGCTTCAGCTCCTGCCTCCAGGTTCCTGCCCTGAGTTCCTACCTTGGGCTCCCTCAGTGATAAACTGTGACCCAGGGGATGTAAGCCAAATAACCCCTTTCCTCCCCAAGTTGGTATTGGGCAGAGTGCTTTTTCACAGCAACCGAAGGCAAGCTAGAACAGGAGAGAAAAGGCAATTGGATATATTTTGGAGCAATTAGTAATTCATCTTGAGAAATTATATGACACAAGATGGGTGAATCAGAATACTTTCCAAGAAACAAAAGAAAGAACAGAATGGGCAGTTGTATTTTAGTGGCACTGGGGCTCTGAGAGCCCCATGCCCTGCAGAATGGAGTGTGCTGGTCAGAAGGAAAGAGGGCAGATGCAGAGAATGGAGATGAAGGGTCCACAGCGCTGGTGACAATGCTGTCCCTAAGAAGTGGCTGAATCCTTCCCCATGATTACTCAAGCCTCTTAACAAATTTATTCCTTTATAGACAATTGCTAAATTAATTTGAAGAGAATCACTAGCATCTTTCATCAAAGAAATCTTGACTGTTGCAGCATTGAAAAGCTCAGAAGCAGTTTTCAGTTGCTCCCTTCTAATTCTAATACACTATAGAATATCCTCTCATTCATTTAACATTTATTAAGTGTCTGCTCTATTCTGGGCATTGTGATAGTCTTTGAAGACAAATTGGATATTGAATTGGAGGGAAAACGGAACAGAGCAGGAGGATTTTGCAGTAAGTCTGGTCTAGTGGTAAAGACAAACCCCAGTTTAGGAACAGGCAGAATATCAAATGCCTGTGTATAAATTGTCTTGTTGGCAATCAGAATAGATTACTCTGCAGGAACCTCATTGTGAATGATGGTGGTGTACCCAGAAGCACTTGGAAAAGGAAATTCTATATAAAAATATGTGAAATTAAACAAAAAACATATTTGAGCACATGTGGCACATAGTAGGCAGCACCTCAGGACACAAGGCATGGAGAGTCGCACGCCCTGCAAAGGACGTGACTGGATTCTGCTTACTGGAAGAAGACATTGCTCCTACCTTGTTCTAGTTTGCTTTCAATTACTGTAACAAAACATTCTGACCAATACCAACTTGGGGAGGAAAGGGTTTATTTGTCTTACATCTCCAGGTCACATATCATCAGGGTCCTCAAAGAAGGATTTAAGGGCAGGAACCTGGAGGCAGGAGCTGAAGCACAGGCCATGGAGAAACGCTGCTTACTGGCTTTCCCCCTGGCCCCTGCTCAGCCTGCTTTCTTATGCAACACAGGCCCACCTGCCCAGGGGTGGCACCACCCACAGTGGTCTGGACCCTCCCACATCACTCAACAATCAAGAAAATGCCCCACAGACATGGCCACAGGCCAGTCCAATGGAGGCAACTCCCCAGTCGAGGCTCCTTCTACCCAGGTGTGTCAAGTTGACATTAAAGCTACCAAGTACACACCTCTTGGAACAGTGGTGGCACCTCCGTTGTGTGGGATAGGATTAGGGTATCTTCCTGACAGCACGGGGCTCCTAGGAGACCCCCTTAAGGAGAGAATTCTTTCAGTGGTTCTAACAGGGCAATTCTGTGACAAAGTGTAAATTGGGCTTTCCACCATAAGTCAGATACATCACATAGTTGACTCTAAATTAGTTTTCTTGTCAATGTATAATGACATATGTGTGGGAAAATGTCACAAAGAAACTATTATTTTGTATGTATGCTAACTTAAAAATAATAAATAAAAAAGCCTAAAAATGTCAACTGTTTCTGAAATAAAAACAAACATAGCATGATAATTCTAAAGCTTTATATCGTAACATATAAATGAGAAAGTTTTAATTTATACACATTGTTTCATATAGGTATCCATAAGAAAATTTAGTAACTTTAAATTGTCTCCTGCACATTTTATATTTTCAGCACAATATCTTGAAAGTAAAGAGGTAGGTAGACTTGGGAATCAGTCATGTAGTAGTTCAACAAATGGTTACTTTAAATAATTACGGGCTGGCCAGATGGCTCAGTGTGTAAAGGCACTTGCCACTAAGGCTGATGACATGAGTTCAATCTCTGGGACCCACATGGTGGAAGGAGAGAGCCAACTCCCTCCCACAAGTTGTCCTCTGACCTCCACAAATACTCTCCGGCATGCCCCCTTACAAATAAATAAGTAAATGTAATAAAAGTCATTATAGCATTACTCAAGCAAAGAAGCCATTTTTCTTCAAAGCACATATTAGTACTAGATAGAAAGTATATATTTAATTTGCTATTTGTTGACTTCACTTGAATAGAAATCTCACGAGGTCATGGGAAAACTGAGTTCAGGCCTTCCCACACATTTGCAGGAGGAAGGATGAAGGACTGGGTCCACCAGGCTGCATGGAGAAAGGTGGGAAGGAATACCATCCCTTCGTCTGGTTTTCCTCTCAGAGTCCAAAAGGAAGAACCATAACCCAAGATGTTGTATGGCATTTTCTTTTCTGAACTGTAACATCTTCATAGGAAGGCGCCTCCAACTCATGAGACTCACAAGTAAACAAACTTCACAAGTCTGGGAAAGCTAAAGCTTGCAAGATTCCAAGGGCCCCTCCCGGAGGTTATGAATTGGTAAGCAATTGCTTGGGGAAGGACTCTGAGCAGCTAAGTTGTCTGGAGGAGTCTCTCCTATGACCCGGGCTGCCTAGAAGAGATTCTACAAATGGTTGAGCCATCTGCAAGTGTGCAGCAAGCTCAGGTTGAAGGTTTTGTGAGGAATCACCTGTGTTGAGGTGGATTTTTCAGAGTGCCTCTGCTTGTTAGTCATTCCTTGCTCTTGTAAATAACCCTTCACACACTCCGGTAACTAACCCCAATAAACTCATTGGCTCATCAAGGTGGATTTTGGTGTAATTGTTACATTGGTCTTTCCAGGTTCCCTTTCTGGGGTAGGTAGGTAGGGGCATGTGTGTGTGTGTGTGTGTGTGTGTGTGTGTGTGTGTGTGTGTGTATAGCACAAAAATATAATGGTAACAATAATGACACCCAGGAAAAGCCTCATATAGCACAAAAATATAATGGTAACAATAATGACAAATAGTAAGAACAAGTAATCCCACGGGGCTGATGATGTGCCAGACTTGCTACGAATGCGTTCAGTCATCAGCACACACAGCCTTCACAAGCTTTTATGCTGGTGCAGTTATAACTCCATTTTAAAGCAAAATGGCACTCAAATTTAGAGAGTTGTGGATAAGACATTTTGCCAAATTATACTCATACTAGCAAAGTTTAAAGATATTTGCTATACACTTACCTCACTCATATTGAGTGTTATAGAGATTTACTTTTTAAAGCTGGCTCAATAAACATATCAATGTTCTTCCCTTTTAAAATACTTTGAGAATTTCATACAGTGTATTTTGATCCCCTCTATTCACCACCTTACCCTGAAGTCCTCCCGATCCTCCCCTCTTCCCTGTCCTCCCCACTTTGTATCCTCACTTCTTTTCAACCCATCAGATCCAGTTTGTACTGCTCATATGCTCTTGCATGTGAGGCAAATTTGCATTTCCCTGATGGCGATGCTGAACACTTTTCAAAACATTTATTAATTGTGTATGCGTTCTTCTTTTGAGAACTCTCATTTCCACAGCCCATTTTTGATTGGATTTCTTTTCTTGATATTTACAATAATTACCTGCCTGGTAAAATATGCTCACCTGTGTAACAGTGGCATGACTCTTACAGGGATAACCAATTGCTTTCTGATTAGATTTGAGACCCACGATACAGGAGGAAACTTATACCTAGTATAGTAAACCTGATTAAGAAATGGGTAAGTCATAGGCCAGGGGACAATCCACTACTGGCTTTTATTTTTGTAAGTGGACATGGTGTCAAAGACCTTCTAAATACTTATCTTTACATTCATAGATTATTTTTTCTCTTAGACTATCAGGGAAGCTTCTTATTGTTGCAGTGGGCATTGGTTAGTACAGAGACTCACAACTGATCAAAGTGTGGAAAGTGAGTGTGAAGTGCTAGGCTCTAAATAAGTCATTTATATCACTTTGGCTCTCAGGGTCAGGGAACACGGCAGAAAGGGGGACAGGAAGAATGTAAGAATCAGAGCTTGGAAGAGCTACACAAGGCTAAGTCCATGGACATTTCATCTGTATAGGGGAGAGGTTCATGAGACCCTACCCTCCCTGAGGGACTATGGACAGTTAATGAGTACTGGGTAAGAGAGGCCATTTCCTTCAGTGGTATAGCCACTGGCAAGTTGCTCATGTTCCAGTAAACAAGCCCCTACTTGTGCTCGTGCAAGCAACCTTAACTAAAACTTTGGTTTAACAAAAGACACCAAAGTAGGGGAGGATTGTTGAGAAGACCGATTCAGTGAGAGAGGTGGGGTAAATGAGTAGGATGAGTAGATGAGAGGAGAGTAGGAAATGGAAACGCAGCCAAACCCAGTGTACACATGTATGAAATTGTCAAAGAAGTTTTAAAAAAGATAGAAATAAAGATCCCTTCATAGTTTCAAAAAATCCATTAAGTAGAATTGACACTGGGCTTCAGGAGGAACTCTAACTATACCTACTTGCCCTACAGCATTTGAGTGGAGAGAAAACGATCACCCTCGACTTAGAGTTACTTAGCTTGGCAAAAGTGGTGTTCTTGAAAGGAGTTCCCAGGCGGATTTCAGAGAACGTAGAGCAATTAGCTCTTACTCCGTAATGAGGAGCTCCATTATCTCTGAGTACAAAATAATAAGCATTTATTTCACTTACATGTCTGTGGTAGATAATGTTGCCTTCTCTGGGCTGTGCTTAACTCGGTTGATTACCTAGGGCATCTCTGTACCATAACTCGATCATACTTTCCTTCATGCTATTGGAGGAGCCCAGTCATGTTCTTCGCAGGGCAATAACAGAGGTACCAGGGGACATAAACTCAAGCACAAAGACGCACACTGAGCTCTGCTGTATACTCACTGCTAAGGTCATATTAGCCAAAGTCAGTCACATGGTCGAACTCAGTGAACGGAGAAAAGCACTGCTTTCGTGAAAGTGAAAGGACTGAGTAGTGAAACACACCATAGACAAACGTGTGTGTGAGCACGTCCAGCTCTGGAGGGCCCAAGCAGAGTGAAGGATGCAAAAGAGATTTCGGAGGTGGGACGAGCATGCAGAAAGAGGATGCGTCAAGCGGAATGCTGAGAATTCAGGGATCCTTGATTGTGCTGTCACGCAGTACCGACTGCAGTGGACAGAACCTCTGCTGAAGGGTTATGGTAAGATACTTTGTTTTTAGGCTGTTTCCAGAGTTGAAAGGACACTCCCCAAATTCCTAGAGAAATAGTAACTGATAGTGACATCAACCAAACCAATATCATGCCAAAGCAGTGTGTCCTGCTAAGAGATTTTCGGCATCCTGCATGTGCAGCCACAGGTATGACTCATTTAAAACAACCCCTTGTTGTCGTTTTTAAGACAGATGGGAGGTGAACACATGGAAGCATTTGGCTTCCTAAATCCGCAGCTCTAAGTCAGCAAATACTCTTTTCAGTGGCAGTCCTCTAAGGATGAACTTCTCCACTTCTTGTTCCACATGTGAAGACATCCAGAACGTGAACCATGCTAGATACCGCACATTTACCATTGTTAGTAACAGAATGCTTAAAACACCAAGGCAGTGGGACAAATTAGAATCTAAATAATTCTTATATTAGCAATTCATTCTCTGCTGTGTGGTAAGATCAGGGACTTTGGACAGAGGGAGACCAAGAAGCATGCTTGCTGCCTGTGTGTGATAATTACACAATGCCAGAAGGAAAGGCTTGAATTTTTCAAGAGGCCTTAATGACTCCTGAGACAGTGGGCTGAAGTGTGGATCTGGCTGAGAGAATATAAACTCAGTGTTAACAGGAGGATGGCTGTCAGGCTGCTTTACAGAAAAGGGGATTCTCCCACATATTCCCATTGAGTTGTTTGAATGGTCCCTGGGGAATTTAGTGTTATAAATGGCGTTTCTTTTATCTTTCAGCCTGACACCATCATAGCCAAAATGGTGGAGGAAGAACGGAGGTGCAGAACTGTACCAGTGAAATTTTATTTATGGAGACCACAGTTGTGTCGTATCTCATTTTTCTTTCTCTGAACAAAAGGGCACAGAATAATGTCTTAAAGGCATATGGATCCGTTGGATGATATGAACAGTAAATGGACGACAACGAAGATCTAAATATAATATGCATTATGTAAATTATTCAAATAAAATGCTAAAAACTGTTACGAGTCAGCATGTTGCATAATGACTGTGAAATGCTAATTTCATATAATCTTTAAAACATAGGTTTCCTGATATAAAAGCAATAAAAATTTTGGGAAAGATAAGACTATTAAGACTAAAGTAAGAGCTAGAATCCAGAAATGAACAGTTAAAAAATGTTGTGTTGTGATCTTTTATTTCACAATTTAACTTTTGCTGGCTGTAAAAGCTGTAATGGCTTATTATAGACCATTCAGGAAACACAAACTCTAATATAGTGTAAGATAAATGTGAGTAATCATTGGGCATAAACAGTTGTTAGCATTTGGGGATATGTCCAAGTACCTAACATTTTTTATATATTTAAATATGTATTTTCCTCCAAAATGAAAAATACTAATGTATTCTATTTTGCTGTTTTATTCTTATAATATATTTGGAAGACTTTATCTGTTGTTAAATATTCTTTTGCTTCCCCATCCTAGTGATGCATAAATTTGCATTACATTCCAGGCATCTGGGACAACACTGATGAAGACAAGGGATCACGCACAATGATACATTTCTGAGGGTTAAGTTTCTTGCTGTTTAAAACTTTTGGATAGATTGTTTATCACTATAGTCATACCAAATTTGCCTGTCATCCGCAGATCTTGATAGAGCCACTTTGATAAACCCGATCATGAGACAAAGCAGCCCACTACGTAATACTCAATGAACTTTAAAAATACTTTTGATATGTCAGCGTTGTATTTTACTTAGATGTAGATTGCAGAAATGTTCACAAAATATGATATTTGTTTCATAATATGCTAATATATTCATCTTCCTTGGTTGCTTATTTCAATTAATATTCATGTAAAAATGTTAAAGATAAATAGCCAGAGCCCATTTGACGGATACAATGCATATTAGAATATTGAGATCCTTTCTTCCTGAATTACAAATTTATGTAAAATCATTCTGATTTAAATTTAATACAACTTTTTATTGTAGTGAAAATGCTAATTGAAGGCTGAGGGATGGCTCTATCAGTAAAGCACTTGCCTTGCAAGCAAAAGGACCTGAGTTTGAGTTCCAGTCCACTCAAAAATACCAGGCATCTTATTGTCAAGTTCTGGTGGGTAACCAAGCATGAAGGCAACAGCCAGTATTGTTTGAGGGTCTATAGGCTCTCTTTGGTCAACTCTAAAAGAGAGCTTTTCGTTTGCGAGCCTATGGCATCTATTAGGAACACTAAACACCTGTTTTAAGGTAACTAAACTCTTTTATATTGTATCTGCATATGTTTTATAGTAGGTTTCCACATGATTCTTTCAAATGTGGAGGCACAGTTGCGTGCACCTGCACACACTCATACACACACTCATACCACATGCACACACCCATTGAATGAATGAATGAATAAATAAATCAATCTACATTTTAACCAGACTCCTGGGAACATTTGTGTATACAACGCAAGTGTAAGAGACAATGTCTCAACCACTCAGATCCAGCTATCCTGGCTGTACCTTCCCCAGGTGCTGAAATGGAGAAGGCTCTTTATAGTATGGTATAGGGGTTGATACTGATTGTCAGCCTGACAAGATCTAGAATGATCTGAGGATGCAATCCTTTGGCCAGGGTTTGTGAGGGAGTTTCTAGATTGGGTTCACTGAGGAGGGAAGATCACCCTGAATCTGGGTGCTGCACTTCACAGGCTGGGCTATGAGACTGAATAAAGAAGGAGTGAGTTGAACAGCTACATTCGTCTCTCTCTGCTTCCTGACTGTGGTACAACATGACTAGCTGCCCCACACTCCTTCCACAACTTCCTCATCATGTTGGGGTGTATCCTCAAACCGTGAGTCGAAATAAATGCTCTGTTCTTTAAAAAACGAATCCAGGCTTGATGACATGGACTTGTAATCCCTGAGCTGGGTGAGTGGAGACAGGAAGATTCCTGGGGCTTGCCAACTGGTCAGTTTACTCTAATTGGTGAGCTCCAGGCTGACCAGAGATTCTGTGTCAAAGGAACTGGACAGCATGCCTGAGGATGACATGTTAAATAAACCTGCCTTTCATGCTGCTGTTGCTCTGTTTGCCTCTGCTGTACCGGTCCAGACATTGTTCATTCTTCTCTCTCTGATTCTCTTGAAGTTATTGATAAATAATCCATACTGTTAAGCCAATAACATAAAGAAATATCTGAGATTCAACATGACAGTTTCATTGACTCATTCATTTTTTTGAACTAGTCTCATTCTGTAGCTCAGGCTGGCCTTAAATTTGATACATAGCTGAAACTGGCTTTGAACTCGTTTCTATTGCCTCTGTCTCACATGTCGTGGGATTGTAGGTGACTGTGCTTTTTTGTTAAGTTTTATTTCAATAAATTTACCCCTTGCCCATAATTGTCTCAAATTATCTTTTTAAATCCTAAGAAAAGGAATTTTCTCATAGGAAGTTATAAAGGTGTAACATGATGCCTTCTAGTTATGACTCTCTTGTGTTATAGAACTTGTTTCTTGCTATAAACTGTCAAAGAAAAACTTACTGGACAGAGTTAAATATTCCCAAGGAGGACTTTACTCAAATTCCGGCCATCAATGGGGAGGATATTAAGGGGAAAGTTAGACAATGGGTGCTTATGAAAGTCAGAGTAATAAAAGTTAGGCTCCACCTTCCCATAGAGACGGAGAGAATGTGCCTAATTACATTTCAAGAATTGGCACCCAGGTCCTTAAAAAAGATCTTCCTGGTAAAACTGGCAAGAGGCAGGAGGAAAACTCACATCTCAAAGTGGCAAGAGTACTTCATGACAAGCTTCTGAATAAAATGCTCTAAGGAAACTCCTGAATCAAGCTCAGTAAAGCTGGAGGGGAACATTATGGCTCTCATGGTCAAAATTCACTGGGAAAAAAAACTGGCAAGTTCAATCCATCCATCTCCACTTTCAAAAATAACTAGAGGCCAAGTTTCAGATGTCTGACTTATAAAAATAGGAACATTTGGGCTGGAGAGATGGCTCAGCAGTTAAGAGCACTGGCTGCTCTTGCAGAGGACCTGGGTTTAATTCCCAGCACTTACACGGTGGCTAACAACCATCTATGACTCTAGTTCCATCCAGGTAATTCAACACCTTTTTCTGACCTCTGCATGTCACAGGTGCATTTACATACATGTAGGCAATATACTCATATATATATATATATAAACAATAAATAATTTTCTTCAAAAATAGGGACTTTTCATATTCATGGCGTCATTCATAGCTGTAGTTTCGACATAGGAGGAAACGGGAAAGAAGAAATAATTCTACTTCTCTGAGTTTAGGAAAGAACATCTTCCAGGGCTCGAGCCTATTGAGTGGTGCTTGTTGATAAATATATTTTTGTTCCCCACCCCAAAGTTCTCTTTGCAGGCTGAGTATTATTTTTCTGTAACACGAGGGCTTAGAAGGGCTTTAAATTTAATGATTTTATAGAATTTGGAGTATTTGAATATCCATAATGGGCTATCTTAAGAATGTGATCAAAGTCTAAACAAAATTGATTTTTTTACATATATACATAAGCTGAAAATAATTTTACAATTTTTTTCATATGAAAGTGTATAGCATGAGATTTTCCACTTGTGGCTGATATTGGCACTTGAATTACTGTTCAGCCTTTAGGTCATTTTACAATCCAGGTGCATGTTTTTATGGTTGAGCCATGCTTCTTTGTATATTCTGGATATCAATCCTTTCTGATTTACAGAATTTAAAAATATTTTCCAGCATTCTGTGGGGATCTACTCATCTGTTACATCTGTTCATTCTATTACAGTGCCCTTTGCTCCTTGCTTTTAATTCTGATGAAGTCAACTTTCTTTCTTTTATTACCTGTACTGCAAAAAAGTTTAAAATTCTAAAAATTGGTAAATACCATGACATAAGGTTTTCTATTGTTTATTTCTATAAACTTTATATATTTGTATTATAAGAGCTTTACATTTTTTTTTTTACTGCTGTGACCAAATAACTGACAAAAACCACATAAGGAAGCTTTTATTTGGCTAATAGTCTGAGGACACAGTCCACTGTGGTGGAGGAGACAGCAGGAGAGTCATGATGACACAGTCCTAGCTGGGCTGAAACTTGCTTTGTAGAACAGGCTGGCCTTGAACTCACAGAGATCTTCATGTCTCTGTTTCCCAAGTACTAGGGTTAAAGGTGAGTACCACTATACCCAGATCTACTCTGTCCACTTAGCTCTTAAAATGGGGTTTCTCACTGACCCTGGAGCTCATCCATTTGGCTAGGCTGGCTGACAAACTACTTGCAGGGATCTACCTGTCTCTGACTTCTGGTGCTGACAATATAGATATGTGATGCCTGGCTTGGCTTTCATGTGCCTGGGGGACTCCAACTCAGGCCGTCAAGCCTCTGTGGCAGGCGCTTTACTGATTGAGCCATCTCTTCAGGCCTCTATTGCGACTTTTAATAACATGATTTCTAAAGTTTTTGTTCTAAAAATTCTTCTGTGCCTCAGCCTGTGCACCACATATTTTTCACATTTGTAAATGAAATTATTCTGATCTTCTATCTAACTGTTTGTACTATTGTTATATCTGGGTTGCTGTCATTTTTTATTTGTATATTAGACAGATTTTACTTGGCCAGATAGAAGTTGCCAATGATCCTAGATGACTCATACCTGGAAAATATCACCAAAATGGCAATATTTGAAATGAGAGCCCGAATGGTATAGAATGTTTAGAGCCACTGTTTTGGTTCACATTTGGACTAAAAATAAACAAAAATACAAAATGTTATTTGACTTAAAAATAAAATTTGTGTTAACTAAATTAGAAAAAAGACAGTTCTTTTTTATACTGTATTAACTATTTTACAGAGTGAACAAAGGAAAAAAAATCTGGTTTTGAAGAACTAAATTTTGATAACAGCACAGTGTATCAGCCTTCTGTGGGCACTGATGTTGGCAATAACCTCAGAAAGAGGGTGATTTTTAAAGAACAATATTTCAGGTCTTTGTCAATTTTCCCCAAGGCCTCCTTTAATCCTTCAATCTTCAGGTCATTCTCTTGAAGTTTCTGTCATATCATATGACCATTGAATCTGGTCTCGCTCTGGCAGAATCTCTTAAGACACTGTCCTTTGTTGGGATTTCAACAGATTCTCAACAATGTTTTCCCTCACTTCATGAAATGCTGCAGGTTTTTAAGGTTTGAAATTCACTCTGTATTATCTTTGAATAAAGTTTGATTTAACAGTTAAGTCAGTGATTAGAAATGCTTGTGTTAAGTGGGGAAGAATGTGAGAGAATTCTTTATCTTTTGACAAATTCTGGCTTATGTGTGATGATATTACTATGGGAGCCAAAAACTGAATTATAATAAAATATAACTGAGCTTTTTAAAATCAGCATTACCTTGAGCACACATGTTCATGACTGACATTTTCCGTCAGTTATAGACTGTTGTTATTTGTTTATTGTGTTTAAATTGAATTCCATTGTCTTACAGAAACACTGTGCCCATTGAAAGAAAAAAAAAAACACCATGTTTCTTTTCTCTCTCTTCTTAATTTACTAGAGATATTTTTGCTTATCATTCTTCAGTGTTACCGTTTTGGTTGACCACTTATACTTAGGTTTCTTATTGTCATCAACGTTGTGTACATTAATTTGTGCATTATCAGTGTGTTCCATTTAAAAATTATAAATCTGTATATTTTATTTATTATCATGAGACATCCTGTGAGGAAAATATAATCTTAATTCATAGGTCTTGGAATTATCTGTGGAGGTTTAAAAGCAATATCATTCTTGTTTTGGCCCTGTGATCCTCACAAGGTAGATGTGACTGACAGCAAAGCTTACCCAGCTTTATTGTGGTTCAGAACAGCAAGAGTTCAGATCTGTGTCCTAGGTGTAGGCGTCTCCAAACCTGTGTAACTCCCTTTGTGTGGTTTCCTTCATGTCTTATCTGGCTGTAGCTCTTCACCTGTGCTCAGCCATGCTGTCTGTACTTGCTGTGTGTCTGCATCTCTCTGTCCCGGCAGGGCCTTTTGTCGTGCCTGTGTATGTCTCTGTGTATGCCTGTGAGCTACCCTCCGTTTTTCTTTGTTTCTCATGCCCCTGAAACTGTGTTTCTCTGTGTCTGTTTTCCAATGTTTTCATGTCTCTCTGTATGTGACACATATCTGTGTTTCTCTGTTGTTGCGCCTCTCTGTTTATGTCTGTGATATGTATCTCGGTCTCACTCTTTGGTTGTCTGGATATCTCCACGAGTGGCCTTTTCTCCATGTTCATTTAGGCCTCTGTGAATCTTTGTTGAAATGCATTTCTTTGCATTTAAGTCTTTTCTGACAGAGCTGAGGAAAGTGACAACTTATCAAAGAAACCCTTTTTCTTCCTCCTTCGGTACCTTAGACAGAACACAAAAGGATACATCTAAACTCCAGGAACTTAAGGAACAGATGTTCTTAAGGAGGTGGTAGGGGTCTCTGCCCCACACTTCCAGGCTTCTTCAGAGCAGTAAAATAGTAGAACAGACAGGAAGGGTTAATCAGGGTGAGGCACGGAAGGTTAGAAGAGGGAGTAGCTGGAGAAGTAAGTAACAATAAAGGCCTTTTGAAACCCTCTGCTGTAGAAGCTTCCTAAATATGTACATACACAACATGAAAAGAGTTTAAATGGAGTCACCCAATAAAGGGGGGGCAATGTCCCTACCAGATACCACAGACTAACAAATAAAAAGCCCAATGCCAGGGATGTAGTCCCTTCTTTGGAACTGTTGACCAGAGGTCCTGTAAACCGTTAAGCATTATAGACTATTGCCATTGTTCTTGGTTACGTTTCAGAACTTGATGGTAAGACCCTACTGCTGATGATACTATATACTTGAGCCATAGAGCATAAAGAAATGAAGCTGACACTGACCTCAAGCTTTATCCCTACATCCCTACTGGCTAGCTTTCATAGTGCTGCAAGGTCCTTTATGCATGCTCCTGGAAGAGAAAAGTAATCATCAGTCTTAGTTGTGAACCCTGCCAGCTACGATGATGACCAAACTGGAAAGACATGCTCAGTGATGAAGGAGTGCCACAACTATTATGGGAGTAACCAAACACTTTCTGATTGGATTTAAGGCCTACTTCTCAAGATTGAACCAATACATGACACTGTAATTGAGGCCAAGACTTGTGGTTAGATAGACTGTAGGCTCTAGGGGAGAACCTACTACTATTGTTCTGACATAGTATTAAACTGACTCTCAATGACTTATTGCTATACCCACAAATTATAAATCTCTCAACTCCCATCAGAGAAGCTTCTTTTTGTAGTAGATGCTGATTAACACAGAGAGCTATACTTGGTCAACATGTAGAAATTAAGAGACTGTGGAGTTATTAGCCTTAAATGGGACATCCATATCACACATTCTCCTGCCAAGGCTCAGGGATCATCTTGAAAGAGGGAAGAGAAAGAGTACAACCTCCAGAAGTGGTAGATGACTGAAACTGAACAGTGTTTTCTGGATATAACTGAGCAGTTGCACATGTGAACTCACAGTGCTTGTAACATCTTACACATGACCTATACAAGCTTAAGCTAGACAACATCTCAGCATGAAGGAGGGAGGTTGACAAGAAGCCCCACACCTAGCTGAGGACCTATTGATAAGTGATAGCTTCTAGGAGAGGGATAGGTTTCTGTAAGTGATAGGTTGACCATGTTCCAGGGAGTAGACCCACACCTAAGAGTATTTGAGCAACACAACTTAGACTTGATGTGCTTTAAAAAACATAAAAGAGGGCACAAAGTTGGGTGAGTAGGGAAGTGGGGTGAACCTTAGAGAAGATGTCAGAGGGGGGTGAATATAAAAAATAGTTGTATGAAAGTTTCAAAGAATTAATAGAAATATTACTAAAACTTAAAAATAAAACTGCCAGATAATAAAGTCTCTAACTTGCTGAGTAAATTTTGAGTGTCTTTTGGTGATCATATAGTGTAAGACATCTGCTCACCACTTTTCTCAAACACACATAATAGGAAAGAATAACTCCTAACACTAAGGGAAAATTTGTTTTTTAAATGATCTGAATAGAAGAATAGGCCTACTTACAGGATCAGTACAAAGGGCAGTTCTGACTCCCCACTAGCTCTCATAATCACAACCTTTTCTAGGCTGTGGCCATCAGGCTTAGAGTACAGCCATACTCCACCTTCATCACAGAACCCCTTCAGCTTCTTGAAACTGTAAAGCACCTTGGGTTGGTACCAAGGTACCTGCACCTAAGGGCATCTCTGCCTTACTTTGCATTTGTACCTAAAGACATGTTCTGCCATGTGCATTTTCTTTCACGAATCCTGACTTTGAAATCAACTGTCTCTATAGCATTTTCTGAAAAAATACAGTTCCAGTGTTTCCAAAGACAGTTTTGAATTGTTAATAAATATGTTATTAAGGACTCAGTTGAAAATGGATGGCAATAATTTGTTGATCTTTAGGAAAAAAGGGGATTGGAAACTAAACCCATGGGTTCCAGTTTTTGTTGACTCTGTGTCCTCAGAGGAAATAACTTTTCCAGGCTATTGTTTTTGTTAAAAATGAAGAATTCCAGGTCAAATTGTTAAGTTGTGGTTGTGCCCTAGGAATTTCTAGTCATCATTCATTGAATGATGAAACACTCATTGAAATAAAAACACAGCAGCATTCTGATCATGACATTTAAAGAAATAAAAGCCATGCTCCCACCACTCGTGATCTCCACCCATGAAACTTCAGTTTACTCTCTGAAAGTACATTTCAATTTTTATTTTTATCTGTCTTCTAACTGGTTTAGTTTGTGTTTTTTAATGTAGACTTTCATAAAACTTTTGCTGAAAAATAATCCAACTGACTAGAACTCATTTCCCTGCTTATGGGAAGATTATTTCCTTCACTTTGTCTCTCATTATGAATTCTGACAACTTGGCTTATACTCATTTATTTACAGTATGTACACTGCCTTTTTCACACATGAGAAGATTGACTCTAATATATTTAGACCCGAGGAAATTTTCTGAGATCAAATTCACTCTTTGGGTCCTTAAATCACAAGCCACCAACACTGTTGAAAACAATGAGGCACCAGGAGCAGTCATGCCTTTTGGCTCTCTAACTAGCCATTCTGGAAGTCTAATCTTCATGAGAATATACTACACTGTATTACCAGGCATTTAGAACATCCTTCATAAGAAATCAGCTCGATCCAAGACAATAACCAAATACATAGGAAACGGATTAATAATAATAATAAATAACCCTAGAAAGAATAATGGATGTAAAATGCTTGGTTAATGTTTGAATAGGCAAAGGAGTAGAATGTGGGTTATAAAATGCTGACATTATTTCAACGGACATATTCAAGAACATGCAGTTGAGGAGCTAAAATGATGTTCGAAGGACTTCTTGCTCCCGAAATTTCTACCATATATGGAAAGGGTAAAGATACTGTTCTCAGTTAATTTTCAAATCACCAGCATTAAGGAGGAACTGGAATAGCACAATGCTGCCAAGTTAATTAAGATCATTAACTGACAGAGAGATAAAATGAAAAGGAAGTAAAGTGGAATCAAATCCCTTCGTCTGACTTTCTCTGTCTTTTCTACTGTTTTGATTGCCATGCAGTGGTGCAGCGAATTTAAACATCACTACCATTGTGCGTTTTCTGAAATGCTTGGCATTGCTGTTTATGTGGATCCTACATTTTGCAGCCACCTGTACATTTCATCACACTCTACTTTCACTGTTTTACTTGACGGGTTACTTAAATTTCATTGATTTAAGTGGGAAGAAGCAAAGCATTCATACCAGTATTAGTATCAAGTAGATAATTTTATCTTTTTGTTCTGAAGTTTGTATTTAGTTTATTAATGTCTTTTGCATGTAGATAAATTAATTGTATGACTTAATTTTAACAATACATTTAATCTCCATTCTTCATTTCTACTTTTTATGATTTGCCTTTTTTTTATGCCAGTAAAGAAGAATTATGTATATTATGTATCTCATGCCTGCGACCCCAGCACTCAGGAGGCAAGATGACTACTGTATGTTTGAGGCCAAGAATTATTACAAAGTGAGTTCTACAAACTAGGGCTTCTGTGTAAGATATCATCTCATGAACCATTCCCCAAACCAACTACTCAAACAAGCAAGCCAAACAAACAAAGAAGCAGAAAAGAATTTTGCATATTAAATTCCCATTAAGTAGCGAAGGCGTTTGAGGAGCGCTAGGACTAAATGAATGGTATTTGCTCTATATTGTATTTCTATGGAGCTGCTGCAGCCTTAGGGAAGGCAACGGTTGTCCATGCAGGTTCCTGGTGTCTAGTTTCATCTAAGGTCTGTGGTTTGCACAGCCCCGGTACACTGGGGTCCACAAAACACCCATGTTATGGGCCTTTGCTTTTATCTCTTAAGTCTGTGAAACACTTTCTTATTGCTTAGTGTTAATAGGCCTCTTCCAAACAGATTTTTATCACATTTTAAGCAATATTGTTACTGATGTTTTGAGAATTTCATAAAATGTACATCGATCATATTCAGACTCAGTCCCCCATTTCCTCTCAGATGCACCCCAAGTTGATAGTCCTTAAAAATAGAGGACCTTTGAGTTTCATCTTTTGAGAATTCTCAGGTTAATTCTTTGCCCCAGTTTTTAATTGGATAATTGATTTCTTTTAATGTTTAACCTTTTGGTTTCTTTGTATATTTTAGTTATTAACCTTTGTCAGATCTACGACCGGGAAAGACTTTTTTCCCCATTGTACAGGTTGTCTCTTCATTTAACAGTGTCTTTCTTTTTAAAGATGAAAATGTAAAAGTGTAATAATACTTAAATTTTTATTATTATTTTATTTTTTAGAAGAAGCATTTCATTACAGCTTTAACATACTCATTAACAGTTTCCAGAACAAAGATACATCTCTTTCAAAAGTGGCTGTAAAATTTTTAGGTTTGCTGTTGAATTAATACAGTTATACAATATTGAACTCAGTATAAGCCCTGTAAGCCATAAAATTGAATGAGTTTTTAACTTTTAAAAAGATCTCCATTTCATTTTAAAATATACTCTTTCTTATGGAAAGACTCATTGCTTTTGCTAAGAACATTGAGATGTTGATGCACAGATCTCTAATCTGTACGTATCTGATTATTACTAGTCATAATCGAGTGTCTTAGACATAATGGTGTCTTTTTCTGTGGAGAAGCTTTTACTTCAAGAAGTCCCAATTGTTAATTGCTGGTCTTAATTCCTGCCCTATCAGAGTCCTCTTAGAAAGTGCTTTCCTCTACCCATAAGCTCCAGTTTATTCCCTATGTTCTCCTCTATCAGATTCAGAGTGTCAGGTCTTATGCTGAGGTCTTTGATCCATTTGGAGTTTAGTTTTGTTCATGGTGAGAGATGGAGATCTAGTTTCATTCTTCTACGTGTAGTGATCCAGTTTGAGCAGCATCATTTCTTGAGTATGTTGTCCTTTTTCAAGATTTAGCTAAATTAATCAAAAGAAAGAGAAAGAGAAAGAGAAAAAGAACTCAAATTAGTAAAATCAGAGATGAAAAGAAGAAACCATACAGCAGACCCTGAAGAAATCAGAAACTATTGTGCTTTAAAAATACATATTCTACTAACCTGGAAAAGACAAAAGAAATGGATTGATTTCTAGGTATAGACAGCTTACCAAAGTTAAATCAAGATGAAATAAATATCTTAGATATATCACAACCAACAAGATAGAAGCGGTAATTAAAAATCTCCCAACTAAAAAGAATCCAGGCCAAGGTTCTCCCAAACCTTCAAAGAACTAAGAGTAAGACTCCTCAAATTATTTCCTAGAATAAAACAAGAAGAAACACTTCCAAATTCTTTCTACAAATACAGAACTATTCTGCTACCAAAACTACACAAAGACACAACAACAAAGTAAATTGCAGGCCAGTCTCTCTGACAAACATAGACGCAGAAATCCTCAACAAAGCACTTGCAAACTAAGTTCAAGGACACAGAAAAGATCATCCACCACGATCCAAGTTGGCTTCATCCCGAAGATTCAAAGTGGTTAAAATACATTAAAACCATAAATGTAATCCACCACATAAATAACCTCAAGGACAAAAAACACATAATTATCTCATTAAGATCCATAAAAAACCTTTGACAAAATCCTACATCCTTATGATAAAAGTCATGGAGAATCTAGGGATACAGGTGACATATCTCAACATAATAAAGGCAGCATACTACAAGCACACAGTCAGCATTATTATGCTAAATGGAGAAAAACTCTAAATCAGGAACAAGTCAAGGATGTTCTCTCTCTTCATTCCTGTTCAAATTAGTACTTGAAATTTTAGCTGCAGTAATAAGACTACTGAAGATGATAAATGGCCTACAAATTGGAAAGGAAGACATCAAAGTATCTTTGTTTGAAGAAGATAGGATTCTAAAGATGCAGGACCCTAAAGAGGCCACTAGTAAACTTCTGGATCTGATAAACACATTCAGCAAAGCAGCAGGATACGGGCTGAAGAGATGCTCACCAGTTAAGAGTGCTGGCCGCTCTTGCAGAGAGCCTGGTTTAGTTCCCAACATCCACATGGCAGCTAAAAACCAGCCATAACTTCAGTTCCAGGGAATCTGTTGCCCTCTTCTGACTTCCATGGGCCTTGAATACTTGAGTACACTTACATGTAGGACACACACACACACAAACAAACACCCACACACATACTAAAAAAAAGTAGCAGGATACAAAATTAACACACAAAAATAATCAGTAGCCTTTGATACACTAACAGCAAACTTACTGGGGGAAAGAAACAGAGAAATGATCCCATTCATGATAGCCTTGCAAAAGCTTGAAATAAATTAAAACAAAGAAGGGGAAGACTAGTATAATAAAAACTATAAGACACTGAAGAAACAAATTGAAGAAGACATCAGGCAATGGAAAGAACTTCCATGATCATGGATTGGTAGGATTAAAATTGTGAAAACGGCCTTCCTACCTTTTCAAAAGCAATCTGCAGATTCAACACAACTCCCTCACCAAAATTCTAAAACAGTTCTTCACAGAAATTGAAGCAATCTCAAGTTTCATATGGAAACACACAGGAGCCCCTGTCTGTTTCCAGAATGGCCAAAACAATTCTGAACAATAAAACAAGAGCTGACAGCGTCACCGTCCCTGACTTTAAACTATACTACAGAGCTATGGTAATAAAAAAGTATGTTACTGGCATAAGAGCAGACACATTGATCAGTGGAATAAAATTGAAGATCCATATTTAAGTCTATGCACTTATAGTGAATTGATTTTTGACAAAGGGTCTCAAAATTACAAAATTTCATTTGAAAGCCAGTCTTCAACAATGTGATTCAGCACCTCCATGTCCTTCTGAAGTGCTTGGGATTTGTTTGAACTCTTTCTGCTGTTGTCTGCTAATCTACTTCTCTGGAGTATATTTCTTTTATTTTGTTTTTATTTCTGATTTTTTTCCTAATCTCTGTATGTGGTTAAATATTTGGCATTTTTCCTTCAGATCTCTTAAAGGAGTTTTTTGTTTTGGTGTCCTTTTATAGCCATCAGTGAATAGGAAATGTGTAGTTTTATTTATGCATAATATATTATCATAGAAACTACAAAAGGTACCAAAATGAACTTTAATGTTAATATTCTCTAAAATATTATATATAGTCTATAAAATATCATCATAATATCAAAGAGATCATATTCTATACATTCTTTGCTTTTTCTACATCAACAAAGAGATATCTGTTTAATTTTGTTTCATAATGGTCAATGAACAAATAAATCATAATTTATTTGGCCGCTTATTGGCTGACACACCTTTTAGGTTAATTTTTATTGCTTTTGAGACTCTCTTATGTAGCCTGGGCTAGCCTCAAAATTCATATGTAGCCAAGGATGATCTGGAATTTCTGATCCCCCTGCCTCCACCTGTTGTATGCTAGGACTACAAGTTTGTGTTGCCATGTCAGATTAAGTGGTAAGCTGTACTGGGGATAGGATGCAGGTTAAAGAATGCTTGACAAGCACTCTCTCCATGGACCACATGCTCAACTCTTTGGTTAAATCTTGGTTTTTAATTTCCCCAATATACGAAACTTCTACAAACAAACATAAATACCCTTTGACAGACTTTTTCAAATGTATCCTGCAAAAGAATTCCTAAGTAAGTCTCTCAGAATAATGATTCTTCATTGAACTGAGTTTTATAACCTGCTTTTCTCACTTTCATGAAATTTAGATGAGCATGTTTTCCAGAATTCAGTACAGCCTAGTTTCCTCACATTTACAGATCCAATTCCTAGCATTCTTTCCTCCTATTTTTAAAAAGAAATTATTTATTTATTTATTTAATATGTATGAGTGTATTGCCTGCATGTATGTAAGTGTAATCCTGTGGTGTAAAGCCCACAGATGTCAGAAGAAGTTATCAGATTCCCCTGGAACTGGAGTTACAGATGGTTGTTAGCTGCCCATGTGGGTGCTGGGAACAGAACCCAGGTCCTCTGCAAGAGCAGCCAGTGTTCTTAACCAGTGAGCCATCTCTCCAGCCCTGCTTTCCTTCTATTTTTGTCACAAAATCAAACAGAAAGAGTGATGACTCTCTCACAGGACTGTAGAGTGAAGTAGGAACATTTCATGTGAATCCCCACATTTGGCTTACACATAGTGAACGACAAGTAATAGCTTACCTTTATTCTTTTAAGTTCAGTTATTACTGAAACTGAAGAGGAGAAAACATAATAGATTAGTGGAAGCAAAACTGACTTGTGAAGGTCTCAGTTTCAAAAACAAATATGGCAAGGGTTGAGGGTAATAGGAAATCATGTACACATAGTCAGAACTGTTGTTTGATTGATTTCTAAAAGCAATTGAATTGGTTTAAACCTAAAAGATAAGTTAATGACTTAAAAATGAAGTATCATAAGGAAAATTGTTAAGCAATTTTGTTGCGAAGAAAAAGAAATAAATGAAGAATGTGGAATTCTGTGCTTACGGCTATTGGGGCAGGAATACAGACATTTCTACATCATAGTTCAGAGCCTGGAAACTGCTTATAATTTCAACAACTCCCTGGTTCTCAGCTCCCCTCCTCCTCCTCACACAATTGCTATGGCCCTCACACTAGTGGGAGGCAAACACTTCTCTGTTCATCAGTGGCATCACGCACATTGCTGTCCAGCACTTCTCTGCACCTTCCACTCCTGTGCGACCCTTGAGAACAGGAAAATGAACGCTCTCCACACATCAAAAGGAAGCAGAAAGGGAGCCAGAATAAAATTGAGGCCGAAAGGTTAAGAGAGGAAAGATGTACTTGTTCTTTTTCTGGACCAGTACATGGTGGTTTCTGCTTGAGTGAGCAATTACGGATCTCTGATGAACCAGGTTTCTGTACCTCTACCCTAGGCCTTGATAATTTAGTCCTTGGCATACTTGTCCTCGATTTTTTTTTTTTTCTATTTTTTCCTTGTGCTCTGGGTCAAAAAAGTCTTAGGTAAAGCCTTCTATTTTCAGCAATAAATTCCCAATTTCAAACTGCTGCTGTGACAGTGCTAAGGCAAAACTGTTTCTTACACCATGCCCACTCCTTTAAGATCAGCCAATGAGAGACAAATCTTGCATGAAAATCATAAGTCAAATGTCCAGACCCCTATGATCGCACCCTCGCACGCATGCACGCATGCACACACACACACACACACAAACACACAGGTGCATCTGTTCATAGATGTGCTTCTGTCTTTCTGTCTCTGTTGTGTGGCTATGATACGTTCATTCTCTCTGTGTGTCTGTTATTCCCTTCCCCCCAGCATTTTTTTTTTATAGACAGCAAGACCAGGCTGGCCTCAGTCTCATAGAGGCCCATTTGCCTCTGCCTCCCCAGTGCTGAGACTGAAGGTGTGGGCCACCACACCAGATTATTTTCTATATACAATGGCAGCTATCAGTGTATGTCTCCAACTAAAAGATATACATTCACTTTAGTACATATACTTGTACAAACATCTGTCTATGTATCAGGAATGTGTATGTATTTCACTCTATCTATACAACTATTTCAGCTAAAATGTAAAATGACTTTACAAAATGAGACTATGTAATTCAGATAATCATGCTCTTATTCTAGTATCAAAAAGAGAGAAATCCTCACCAAATAAAAGCTACATTTAAATGCAATCCTGTCATTTTTAATTGCCACATAATTTGCAGATGTATGTTGAATTATCGCATGAATGAAAATTGTATTTCCTGCAAAATAAAATACAAGACCACATTAATTTTGGAGGAGTCAAAATAATATGACTTGACTTACATACTCTTTTAGCAGCTATTTCGAAAAAAATGTACTAAAGATATCTGAAGAACAAAAATGACATTTGAAATATTCTAAACCTTGTGAAATTGCAGAAACAGATGTAATAGCTAGGTAGTAACTGTGCTTAGAGGATATAGTAGTTAGGTTTTCTTATTGCTGTGAAAAGACTTGGAACAGAAACAATCTAAGGGAGGAGAGGTATATTTGGGCTCACAGTTTAGAGGGCACAGTCCACCATGAGGAGAAGGCATGGTGGCTGGGGTGGCTGTGTTGTGACACAGGCAGCTTGAAGCATATCTTGTTGACATCTTGGTAATCAGGAAGCAGAGAGTTCAGCTGCCATCAGAAGCTGACAAAACCATTAATGACCATCCTCAGAAATCCACTTTTTACCAGTTAGATCAAAGATCCAAAATTTCCACAACCTCCTAAAACAGCTCCACCAGTTGGGGGGCAAATATTCAAACACATGAGACTGAGGAGATCATTTTACACTCAAACCATGGAAGAAGGCAATGGCATTTCTTTTTTCTGAAGAAGTCATTATTGGGACTGGAGAGATGGCTCAGCAGTTAAGGACACTGGTTGTTCTTGTAGAAGACCCAAGTTCGAATCCCAGCACCCACACCGCAGCTAACAACTGTCTGAAACCGAGTTCTAGGGGATCCGACAGCCTCTTCTTTCCTCGCTGGCATTGCACCTCATGGGTGCACTTACCTACACACAGGCAATACACACATACACATAAAATAAAAATAATAAATAGAATATTAAAAAAGAAGTCATTTCATGACAAAAAATGTTATTTTATTTAATGTGTATGAGTGTATCACCTGCATATAGGTAGGTGCACCCGTGTAGTGCAATACCCATGGAAGTCAGAAGAGGGTGTGTTATACCCTGGAACTGGAGTTACAGATGGTATGTTGGCCTCTATGTGGGTGCTGGGAACAGAACCCAGGTCCTCTGTAAGAGCAGCCAGTGTTCTTAACTGCTGAGCCATCTCTCCATCCCTGAAGACAAGATTTAAAAAAAAAATTTTTTTTGTATCCCCCACTCATGATGACTGATGTCTGCTTGGCTACTGACCCCTGGTGCTCATGCCCCCTTATGCCCTCTTTGGCCACTTGGAGTTTGTGGGACCTTGGAAGCAATGACATGGCCATGCGGAGTTAGTCTTGGTTCCTCTTGCCTGCATACAGTAAGTCAGAAGCTGAGGTGACCTAAACACAAAGTGGTCACAGCTGCCCAGAGATGGACAGAGTCTATTCCAGGCTTCTTCTAATCATGTAGTTATTAAAAATTTTTAAAAAGATTAAAAAAATAATAATTCTTCAAAGCATAAAAATTTGCTCCTTAATAATTAGTAGATGTGAAAAACATTACCATTGAAATTTACCTGACGACTTTATATCTATGCTCAGATGCCAAGGAGCTCAGAAAATAACCAACTGTGACTAGTAATAATAAGATATGTAGAGATTAGAAACG
>NW_008354009.1:889172-915047 GCF_000622305.1 Nannospalax galili
ACTGTAATAATTCAACTGTAAACCTAAAAATTTGCAGCCAATTTTGAAGGCAATGCATTTTAGCTCAGGAAATTGTTATTGATGATGTCAATGCTGTTGTAATGAAATGCTTCTTCTAAGTGTGTGGTTAATAAATAAATAATTTAAAAAATAAAATATAAAAAGATTTTATTTTATTAGTTATTAAGATTATCCTACAAAGTCATGGATTTCATTAGGACATTTTCACACACACTTTTTGTCACGTCTCCTCTCCCTGTCTCCTCCCTCACCCCCTGTGCATGTCTGCTGGTCTTTCTCTCTCCAGTAGTTCCCCTTTTGCTTTCATCTCACAGGTAGTCTGTTAGTCTCTTTTTTTCTTCCCTCTCCTTTAAAAACTCTTTTGGACTTAAAAAAAACTAGTCAACACTTTCATCGACTATTTTTAAATATTGGCCTACTGTCTATTTATATTGGGGTGTTTTCCCCTCTCACCCCAGTTCTTCTTTCTATAGATGGCAGGTGGTCTTTAAAACCTGTTTCTCCCACTTCTGTGTCCATTCTCCTTTCCGAGTAGCAGGGTGTACACTGGGGGAGGGCACTGGGGGAGGGCAGCTGGACTGTTCTCTCTTTGTACTTGAGCTGAAATCTTCAGTAGTGAATTCTTCACGATCCCCATCTTTCTAGACAGTCTCTTCTTACCACCAGCTCTCTTTCATGCTCAGTGGCCGTGGAAGCACACACTGTGGTACAGTCGTGTCCCTGGTCTGTCCTCAGGACTCCAGCTCCTCCAGGTGGATCTTTCAGCCTGCCTCATTTCGTTGTGTCTTGGGTAATCCACTCATGAGATTTCAGCTGGTGATGCTGGTTTCTGGACTTGATCATCACTTCTTATTCCTTCTGTGGATGATTTACTTCTGAGTTTCTCCATTTCTCTGTTTTCACACTCTGTGACATTGGTTTGTTGAATTCAGTTCCTGATGTGATTCTGCTTTCCAGGTGGGATACAGGCTTGACAGAATCATCAAATCACAGGTCACTTCCAGTTCATTAAAAGTAAGAAACAGGTAAGAGGAACGATGGGGATGAGTGAAGCAAGTTTTTTAAGCCAAGCGCACTGTCCTGTACTCCATGAGAACGATTCTTACCCCCAACTCAAATGATCACAGTCATGGGATTCTGGTATGTGCTCTATAAGTGTATCAGCCTCGAGGTAGCGTTTACAAAATTTGACAGTTCACTCATTAATTAGTTCTTGGTTACAAAATCAGAAATAATACCCTCTAGCTATTAGTAGAATAATTTTGCCCAAGCCCTTTGTGTCCTTCAAAGGATATAGTCTATAAATATAGGTTTTGAGACATAAGCGATGATATGGGTTTTAAATAGATTTCCCAATAATTCCACGCATCTATCACTTAAAGGAGATAAATGATTTCCTTTAAAAAATTTAGGTAAAGGGGCTGAAAAGATGACTCGGTGGTTAATAGTACTGGCTCTTCTTCCAGGGGACCTGAATTTGATTCCTAGCACTGACACGGTAGCTAATAAGCCTCTGTAACTCTAGTTCCAGGAGATCCAATGACCTCTTCTGGACTCTGTGGACACTGCATGACATGGGTGCACTGACATACATGCAAGTAAAACACTCACACACATAAAATAAAAAATAAATAAAAATAAATTTTAATAAAAGTTTAGGTAGGTAGCATTCTGAACACATCTCTTTGTGTCTGCGTGTGTGGAATTAGTAGAAAGAAAAGCACCTATCATGCTAAGAACATACCTGTATGAAAACTTCAAATAATTCTGATAACTGAAAGGAGAATGACTAACTTCCTTAAATTACAAAACTGAGCAAAATATTTCTTCCTAATATAGCAGCTACCTGAGCCTGGCTCCTTCTAAAATGGATGTTGTCTGGTATTTACCTCTTCTTTCTAGTTTCAGGAGTGCTTTGATTTAAACACAGCTTGAGGGTACCCTCAAGGTTCATAGGTGGAATTTAATCCTTACTGTGAGATATTACTTTGATGGAAAAGTAACCTGACAATGGTGGTCAGTGGTGAGGCTTTGGGGATATGATTAGGAGTATAGTAGCAATTAGGGTGATATCTTCATCATCGAACACTGGTGATATTGTAAGAAGAGGAAGAGTAACCTGAAGAATCACATTCGTGCTTCCTGCTGTCTGCTACATGTGGCCTATACCACATCAGGAATCTATGAGTGAGGTGGCCATCCCCATATGTGGTCCCTCAACTTTGAACCCCAAGCCAATGAACCAAAATAAACTTTTCTTTATAAAGTTACCTAGACTAGTATTTCATTATAGTAAAAGAAAATGGACCACTACAGAGAGTAACCCCAAGAGTTTGCTGCTGGTTTTGTTGAACATATAAAATATTTGACACTATAGTTCATCTCAGTACAAATTCTTCTTACAGTTAGGTTAAATTCATTAGCCAGGTCTGTTCTTCATGTTTATTTATACTCTTTATAGATCTGTGATCTCGGGAACCAAAACCTTGACAACTGAAGCTGCCTGAGTTGACCATATTCTGGAAAAGCCTAAAGAAAACCTTCTTGTGAAGTGTGCTAGGCCAAAAAATAAAATTAAAAATTCACAAATGAGATACAAAGCATTTCTAGATAGTTTATATTTGCCACAGAGACGAGTCACCACAAATTGCTACCATCAGCATAGTGACTGTGAGATGAAAAATATTTCCCCAGAGAAGAAAGAATAATAGAAATGTTAAAGATATTTGGGCATTTTCAGTATTGTAAACTAAATAACAGGATGTGCTTATGATTTGAGTAGTACTTAAGTGATGCTAAGACTCTTACACAGCTCAAGTCATTGGAAAGTTACTTTTTGTTCAGTGTTCATTTCAAGGCATTGCCCTAATTCAGAACAAGTGTTATCTTGCAGCGTCTGAGTAAGTCTAGCTGTTTGGATGTTATTTTCTATATAATCTCAGAGTAAGACGTTCTGGGTTTCTGTGGCCCCCAGCACTGTTAGAAAGTTTTGGAACCTTTCGAAGCTGAGGCCTAGTTAAAGACATTAGGTCACTGAGGGTGTTTTCCTGAAGGGGTAATAGAACCCTGGACCTAGCTTTCTGCTTCCTTGTTGTGGGGTTAACAGACATCTGCCTGATATTCCCACTGTGACATTTTGAACCACCACGTGCCAAGCAACTGTGGAATGAAACTTCAGAAACCTTGAACCAAAATGAACCTTTTCCCTTCATGTTGTCTATCCCAGGTATTTTTGCATAGTAATGGAAAGCTGTCTTACACACTGGGGACAAAGAGATTTAATGATTCTACACAAAAGTGTGAAGTTAAATACATTTGATTCCCACTTCACTAAATTAGACTAATCATGAATTTGCCTAATGACAATTAGCCTGACAAAGGCAAACTTCAGGGAAGTGGGAGGTTGAATACCATATGGAGGACCATATGACTTGTACCTTAGTTATTATGTAGAAAACAGGAATTCAAGAAGAAGGAGAAGAAAGGAGGAAACAACAGGATACGGGAAAAGAACTTATTTTTCAAAGATAACTAAAAAATTTGGACTCTTTAATGAAGGTCAAGTGCAAACAAAAGTGTTTATAACAATAGATTCTGGAAAGTACAGAATAAGCTAAGAAGATTACATAAGACCTTCTCCCCAGCCCCAGAGTTACATGGTTTTTAATCTTTCCTGTTACAGATTAAAGAATGCATTCACAAAGACATTGCTGCCAGCAGAGTGCTGGATACAGTGTCTGCCCATTCCTGACAATATTAGATGCAGCAATGAACTAGTTTTGAAGCTTTTACTTAATTTAACAGGTTGTTGTTTATCATTATTTGCCATGATCTGCCCATTTTCTCATTCATTTTTAATACAGCATACTAATTAAATGGGAATATCACAAAACTTGCATCTTTTCATGCCCATGAGGGTGGCATTTAATTCTGTCAACCCCAGAAGTAGTGTACACATCAATTTGCTTCAAATAAAATTGCCCTGTTTGGCACAGACTACCAGACTTACCTTGAACAACAGAGTATTAAATACCTTCCTTGAGTATATTAAAACATCTGTTATAACTAATAAAGGCATTATATTTTTTATTTTAAATGTTTATTTTATTCTAAATAATTTACTTTGAAATATATAAATCTAACTGTCAAATGTTGAAATTTCTTAAAAAAATTTTTTGAACGTTGTACATGAATATAGTTTTAGCACCATTTCCAACCCCCCAGTCCCCCTCGAACTTCTCCCATGTCCCCCTAATCCCTCTCAGTTTCCAGTCCCCTTTTTTGATTATTATTTACATATACAGGCATATATATGTGCATATAGATATGTACATATGTCTCACACTGAGTCCATTCAGTGGGACTTCTGTATAACTGTGTTTTGGGCTGCTCACTTGGAGTTAGATAACCTCTCAGGGAGCTAGTCACTGGAGAAAACTGATTGTCCCTTCCTCAGGCATCTATGGATTGCATGCAGGTCTTCATCTTGAGGTGGGACCTCTTGAAATTTCCCCCATCCACCTGCACATGTCAACTGGCTTTATTGTTATGCAGATCTTCTTAGGCTGTCGCACTGTAGATAGTTCACTAGTGTACCTTCCCTGTCATGTCTAGAATGCCTTAAGAAGCAGCAGGTGTCTCATCCCTCTGTCTTTTACATTCTTTCCACCCCCTCTTTCCATGTTCCCTGAGCCTTAGGTGTAGAAGTTGGATTATAGATGCATCACTTAGGGCTGGACACCTTACAGACACTTATTCTCTGCATTTGTCCAGTTATGGGACTCTGTAATAGTTCTGTAAAAGAGCTTTTTCAATGAATGGTGAAAGGTACACTTGCCTATAAATATAAGGTGGAAAATAATGCAAAATTATGTTGGTCTAGGGATGTGACAAAAGTCAGATTTTCTCTAGGGTTTGTGCCATCCCCTGCTATGTATACTTGGCCATTTTTACAGTACCATGCGTGAGTTGTCTCCCATTGAGAGGTCCTTAAGTTCAATTAGACATGTGTTGGTTACCCCCCAAATAACAGTGCTACTACTGCACCGGTAGAGATAGTTTGCAGGGCTAGTCATTTTAGATCTACCACATGATCGGTCTATACCCCTCCTTGGCATATACCCAAAAGACTCCATCCTACTACAGAAATAGTGGCTCAGTCCTGTTTGTTGCTTCTTTTTTCACAAATAGCTAGGAAATGTAAACAACCTAAACATACATCAACCCATGAATAGATAATAAAAATGTGGTACATTTACACAGTGAAGTTCTATTCAGTGGTAAAGAAAACCAAATCATAAAATTTATAGGTAAATGGGTGGAATTTTTAGAAACTATTATACTAAGCGAAGCAACACAGACTTAGAAAAACAAGCGATACATGTTCTCTCTCATTTTTGGCTCCTAGTTCCAATACTCAGATGTCAGTATATATACCATGATATAACTGCAGGAACCAGAAAAATGGAAAGGAACTATGGGGATAAAGGGGAAGAAGGAACCTGAAAGAGGGGGATAGTAGGAGGCAGGTTCTTTCAAGTAGAAAACAGGGAAAGGGGGGGCTTTAACTGGGGAGGGATTATGGAGGGCTACACAGAGGAAGAGAGAGGAAAGATTTATTTATAATGCTCGGTGGTATAAAAAACAGAGGGAAATGTATTTGTACAAAAGCTTACTGAAACACACACACACACACACACACACACACACACACACACAGAGGAGTGCATGAGTATAGATAAAAGCCATATAACAAAAATCACAGTACTGGACCAGGGAAAGTTCCCTTTGAGTTGTTGGTCAGTACAGTCCAAGAGACTCCCCAGATAACATAGGCTTTGCCACAGCCCTTGATGGCCTCCCAGAACTTGAAGGTCAGACCCTATTGCTGAAGGCAGAACATACTTTGGACACAGGACTTGGATCATTCAAGCTGGACCTGACCTGGTGACCTCTTCCCCAAAGACTAGCTCTCATAGTATCAAAAGATACTATGCAAGCTGTCAAGAGAGAAAATCAGTCACAGGTCCTACCCAGCTGTAAAACCTACAAACCACAAAAATGTTGAAATTTCTTGTGGTGATGACAATAGATTTAAAATTTATTCAAACTTATTCATATCAGATATTCAAGCAGGAGCTAGGGAGATGACTGGGAGTGTAAAATGCTTGTTGAATAAGCATTAGGGCCTGCATTCATATCCCCAGCATAGCTATAAGAAGCAGAACAGGTGGTGAGCACTTGTAACCCCAGTACCGTGGACACAGGAGGATGCCTGGGGCTTACTAGTCAATCAGTCCCGCTGAGCCAGTGGGCTTCAGCTTCAGTGAGAGATCCTGCATCAAAAAATTAGGCAGAGAGTGACTGGGGATGACACTCAGTGTTTCCATATGCATGTGTGTTCACCTGAACATAAACATACACACTCATGGAGAAAAGGTACTCAAACAAAGAAGAAAACATGGAATGCTAATGTTCTGAATTTGCACTGTGAAACCCCCAATGTATATTACCTCAATTCCATTAAATCATTGCATTAATTTCAAACAGAAGTATGCGCTCTATAACAACACGGGATTTCAGGGTTACTGTGGATATTTAGTCATCAACAGTTCCCCCTTCCTTGCTATCTAACATTCCTGATCAGTAATACCATTGCAGAAGGGGTTGGGTCTGGGTTTTTAACCCCGCCTTGACCCTGCAGAGAGAATTATGGAGAGCGGTCACTGCTAAGTGTCACACATCATGTACATTGCCTGTGGGGGATGGAGAGAAACTGTCAGACTCTATTTTGCTCGTCTATCGTTCAAGAAACAGCAGACTAGATATCCAGAGCTTGTGCCCCGGGAGATAGAACACGTTGCAGCTACTTCAGGGGTTTATAACTCGATTCAGTAGCTGAGGATGCTAGTAAGCCGTGACATGGCTTCAGCCAATACACAGATGGCCAGGAATTGGAAATATGGTTGAATAACCCTAAGCATCGCCTGGCATAGCAACTAAACAGGTGAGGTGACCTTTAGGAGAATCGTATTCTACTCTCTCCTTTTCTCTTTACTCTTGATGTTCCTTTTGTTTAATGAAATTTGAGCACTCACCTCTGAAACTCTCTTGCACCACTGATGACATAAACTCAGCATATCCCTCTTTCCACACTGCTGGTATTACTGTCTTGTGTGAAGTTTGTTCTTACTAAGGATCAGTTGAATGAGTTTTATCAAAGTGTTTGTCTCCTGCTTTTGTAAAGATTATTTACGTTTGTGTAGATGTGCATGTGCATGTGTGCTACACAGTGTGGATATGGACTCCAAGGACAATCTTTCAGGAGTCAGTTACTCGCCTTCTGCCTGTCGAGGCAGTGTCTGTCTTGTTTCTGCTGCTCCTCTGGGTACTGCAGGTGAGCTGGCTCCTGCGCAGCCCCAACGGGCAGTTCCCTTGCCTGGGCCTCCCACCTTGCTGTAGGAGTCCTGGGATGACACATGAGAGTCACTGCATCTAGCTTTTTTTTCTTGGGATGTGACTTGGGCCAGCAGGATTTTGTGGCTAGCACTTTTTCCCACTCTGCCATCTCCCTAGTCCATTTTCTGCTTATTTAAAAAAATATTTATTATTTTATTTGTATGAGTGTATTGCCTGCCATGTGTGTTAAGTGTACCTGTGTCATGCAATGCCCACAGAGGTCAGAAGGGGGCATTGTATTGCCCTGGAACTGGAGTTACAGTTGGTTGTTAGCCAACATGCGGGTGCTGGGAGTTGAACCTGGGTTCTCTGTAAGAGCAGCCGGTGCTTTTAACTACTGAGCCATTGCTCCCACCCCCTTATTTGCAATAATTTCTTCTGAGTTTTTTTTTTTTAATTTTAGTGAATGCTTAGTTTTGTAAAATACCTATATTTGAGATTATTACCATATCTTGTGAAAGTAAATAGTATTTCTCAAAGTTTTTAAGTTTTCCTCAATGTTCACTGATGCTACTTTCACTTCTTCCACACTGTTCAATGGGGGGAAATAGAAGAAGGAGATCTAGGACATTCTCCTGTTCAGAGGCTGTTCACATTGCTAGACGGGAACCAGTGAGTGGTGGAATATCCTTCAATAACTCCCTGGGACCTTTTTCCACCCCCCAGACTCCACCATAAAGACTCCACAGCAGCAACCTTGGGACTGAGCTTTAACAACATGAGCTTGTGGGAGATATTTCCAATTAAAACTGTAACAGTTGCAAATAGAAAAGAGGTTATCACTTCTAGACACTATGACGACATACCTAGAACATCTCAAGTTGTCAAATCAGAACCATCAGATATAGTAAGAAATTTTACTGAGAGGGGATGCGCAAGAGCAAATAATTAAAACAATGATGTTCCTATATCCCAGTCAAAGCCACCTAAATTCTACAGTTGCCAAAGAAATGTCATTTACAACAACAGAAAGGCAAATATTCTGAAGAAAAGGTAATAAGCACTCTGTATCAGCTCCATAAAGACACTGAAAAATGGGGCCGGTCTCAAGGGTGTGCTTTGTCTGCCAGGGTGGTTATCCATGGAGTGAGTGGAAGACAGACAGAATTGCTGTGGAGTGAGAGGGAAGGTAGTAAGAGCCGTGTCTGTGTCTGGAGCACGTCAGTGGCAATGCGGAAGGGACCAGGAGGACTAATCAGCTCCCGGCCCGTGGAGGTTGATGGAAAAGATAGAGAATAAAAAATAACCGCAGAGCTGTATCATGTCCCTAAATATTATGAAAATAGACATTTTGTCTGAGCGAAGTCACAGTTGGAAGGCTGCACCCAGTCTGCTGGCATTTTACAGAAATTCTTTGTCATTTTTAAAGTTATATAGAAGGTACAGCTGGGAAAATGTGTAAAAGATGCTTTTGTCCATGACAAAAAGTTTTAGTAACCATATAACATGAAGATCTTATGCAAAGGGAATTGGACAAAGATTTATGTGAGAAAAAAGGGGAAAGCTTGCAATTAATACACAAATGACCCATTACTAAAGAAAGGTCTTATTCATGCTATTGTCTAGGTCCCTTATTATTTCTAGCCTTATTTTACAGAAAAAGGACACAGACCTTAACTAATCTGAAGGCATAGCTCAAACAACAAATGTATATCAACTCCACGAGAGTTATAGGCACTGAGCCCAGTGCTAGGCACTGGCTCAAGAGTGGAAAAGGTAAATCTTAAATCTTAGCGTGCTCTTTCTCTCTGTCTCTCTCACACACATGCACACATGGGCACATGCACTTGTACAGGCACACACACAAGAAGAAAAAAAGGTAGCTATAAGTCAATGGTGCATACTAATTAGCTTGATTAAGTTGATTACCTCATAGTACATATACTTTTTTTAGCAATGCATCAAGTCATGGACCCTAAATATGTATAATTTTGTTAATTTTACTTCAATAAAGCTGTAAAAACCTAGAGAGACAAGTCAATATTCTTCCTATAGACATGGGTTTTGTAGTTTAGTGGAGACATTTACTAGGAAATCACAAAAACAGGCAAAATATTGAGAGGAAGCAAGAGAGGAAAGAAAGAAATGAAATTTATTGGTTACCAAATAAATGCAAATGTTCTTTAGTCTCTCTCTCTCTCTCTCTCTCTCTCTCTCTCTCTCTCTCTCTCTACTATAGGTTGACATTGGGTAGCTTCCTCAATCATTTTACAGCCTATTCTTTGAGACAGGGTCTCTCACTGAGCCTGTAACTTACTGATTTAGCTAGACTAGAATATTATATATCAATTTCTTCCTACCTGAAACATCCCATACTGGAGGGAAGCTCCTTAAGGTACAGGAAGTGATCAACTCACATATTTCAGGTAATCCCTGAAATATACCAGATTCACAAGGCCCCTCCCTCCCATAGGTTACATAATCAGTGAGCACCTCTGAGGCTGAGGAGAGGTTCTCTGACCTGCCAAGCTGCCTGTGAGTCATGAGGAGAGCTTCAGGATTCCAGCTTCCATCATTGGTTCCCCACGTTGAGTGGGCTTTCAGGGATTTAACTGCCATTGGTGGCTCATCCTTCTGTAAGTAACCTTCACCTAGTGTTTCTGTAAATAATCCCAATAAACCTATTAGTTCACCATGTTGGAATTCAGTGGTGGTGTTTCCTTCTGTCTTGGTTCCCGATCTGGAGTGAATACATGTTTGCTCACATCTCCCAGGAAAAGTGTTACACAACTATCTGGCCAGTAAGCATTAGTGATCCATCTGTCTCTGCTTCCCCAGTTCTGGGAGGACAGGAATATGCTGCTGTGCTCTGATTTTTCATTCACATGGGTGCTGGGGATTTGAACTCACATCCTCATGATGGTGTGGCAAACACTTTATCAACCATGTCATCTTGCCAGGCTCTGAAAATACTATTTTGTACCCTTAAGTAGCAATAAGAAAATATTATTCATGGCACACTATTCCAGGGATAGGGTAGGATTAAAAAAAATAACCAATAGAGTAATTCACCACTATAACATGTTACCGTTTTTGAAATAATTGCTTCTTTTATACAATTTCTCAATAGATTTTCACAGTTGTAAACTTATTCATATAATTTAAATAAAATCTTTATTCATAATATAATCTTCAAAATTTGAGTAAAGAAAATGGATAAAAAGATCATTTAAAACACTAGTGAACTATGAAGAGGAAAGAAGAAGTATGTCATGGTTAGGAAGTATTTTAATCAATGACTATATAAATGTTCAGTGACATGTCAAACCACTATTGGGAGTGATGAGCGAGAAGGAGAGGAAGGAAGAAAGAAAAAAGGACTAGTCAGCTGGTGTGGAACAGAGCACTGCTGGGTCATGTCCAGGGAAGATGAAGACAATAGCTCTTCAGAGACGTTCCCTGATCCTCATCATCGTATTTTTTTGAGGAAATTAGTGATGAGCATTGTTTCCTATAAAGGCAGCTTCTCAGTGTTCCGGGATGAATTCGTTTTGCAGTGTGCACCTACTGTCATTTGCTGTATCTGTTTTTGATGTTTGCATTAGTTCTGGGTCTCCATTGCCTTATGACCTGGGGCTTACTGCCTACTACATCGTTCTTTAATCTTCAAGAAGAGCCTCTGGCTTATGGGGCTGGTGTACTAAATAAATAGTATAGGGAAGACAAGTCACCTGGCTTCTATTTATTCCAGTCTCAGTTCGTGTTATTACATTTCTGTTCTGTCTTATTTTATAGAGTTTCTATGCTGTGTCTTTTCCAGCTGGCTCTTACTTAATATAAAACTTTCCTATTGCTATGACATGGTGTGAGTTAATTTCCCTGGATCACGAACCTTTTCACTATATCTGGAAATTGACCTATAATCTGAGTGATAGGCATTGCTTTTTTATTACCATTAATGACCTAGGAATCAGGATCTAGAGAAGTATAGAGCTTTACCTGGGTAACACACACTGCACACTTATCAACCCGGACTCTGATGTTTCTGTTCTAGTTCCTTTAATTTCCTTGTATTAGGAATCATTTTATGCAACCTGGGGCATAATCTATAACCATAAAGGGCTATAGCTCTTTCTTCCAGTTCATCCCAGATCCCTCGCAAAATGGCCAAAACGTGTTTGGTCCCAGGTGTTTTGGATAAGGGAGATTCAGCTGGTATTACAGATTTATCTTAAGGAAATTACTCTAAATACTCCAATTACCGTGTTTGAGGAAATGACATTAACAAGGGAGGGAAACAACTGCCCTTGTAAAGGGAGGAACTGAGTGCTCGTGCTGACAGGTGGTTGTCTGTTCGCAGAATACACGGTATTTTCTTATGGATAAATCTAGGTTCATCAACATCATTTTAATAGTTTGGTTAATTCAGAGTTTGGTTTGGAAACTTTGAAATACATTTCCTGCTGTGATCAGAGTGTGGGGTGGTCACAGCTGTAATATTGCCCCTGGACATGCTTGTGTAATTATCTAATTTTGGATGTAGAAATTATCTGACAAAGATTGCAACTATCCCCAAGTCCATGCAATTAGTGAGTCCACGCAATTTTTGCTCGCTGTTCTCTCCTCAATACAATGCAGAACAACTTAAAAAGTTTGTTGCTGAACAGAGGCTAAACATTGGGCTTTAAAATTCATTTCATGCTCAACACTATGTGAAGCTCTATCCCCTTAAGTAAAAGACATATAAGAAGTATTAGAAATAGCTTTAAAGGTTCATTTGTGCTGTCTTGTGGATAAAATTGTTTTTATATGCTATATTGATGTATGTCAAATCAGCGGGAGGGCACCTGACCTACTTCTAAGTGTCAAATCTTATGTTGAGGGTTTAAGCATTTGAAGCTTTGCTGCTTACAGATTTCCCAGTTAACTGGAAGAAGGATTTCATGACTTAGCATGCTGAAGCTGTTGCTTACGGCATCTGATAAAGGTACCAAAGGAGAAATTGCCTTAAGCCCCCAAGGGAGGAAGCGTAAATAGAATACATGTTTAAAGGTGACATTTAGATTGAAAAAGATAAATTAACTTTGTACACACACACACACACACACACACACACACACACAAACATACTAAAGCTCACACATCCAGATACAAAGCCCCATGAAGAATCCATAAGTTAGTCCTCATTTCTCATCTGGAATACTTTGCCCCATATATGTAGAAATATCTGATAGAATTCTATTAGGCATGAGTGAAAATGTTTATGCTACTAAATGAACAAAAATAACCCACTGAAAATAAACAAATGCAAATTAATGTATTCTATATCATTTTGTTAGAGTCATAAAGCAAGATGATATTTTAGGATAAGTAAAAAGTTCTATTTTTAGATCAATAAGGCAAAATCTGAGGTCCAAGAGATTAGATAAAGTAAAATACACATTTACTTTACTTTATGATGATACTAGGTCCCTGATATGATGATTACCCTATATTATGTTACGAGGAAATAATTTTATCTAAGTGTATTACTCATTTTATGGTGGACAATCATACTTAAATTCAAGACATTCGTTAGTAATAAGATCAGAAAAAATCTGGGCAGAATGAACTGCTGGTCTTTCCAAAAAGACATTTGCTTAGCCTCATACTCCAGTCAGTTTTCTTATCTGTAAGCTTTTTGTTAGAATTAAATGGGAAAATGTTTAAAAATTCATTATCTTTCATTTACAAATTCTCACTTAAACTATAAACTTTCACTTGCAAATTCATTTATAATTTCATTTATAAATAGTCACAGGTGGGAAATATAAATTGTTTTATGGGAACTGAAATAGAAATATGAGTCTGGCTGTGAGGGAATACAAGGAAAGCTTCATGAGATCAAGAGATTAAGAGGCTGCCCTGTACTCTTTATGTAGTTCCTGGCCAGTCTTTATACTAAGGAGAAAGAGCTTCCAATGGCTTTCAAGCAAGAGAGTAGTATGATGAAATAGAGAATCGTATGATTCACTGAAACTGGTGTGGAGGTTATATCAGTTGACCGAGCAGAAACAATGATATCCAGGGCAGGACGGTTCTCAGAAAGGCAGGCGGGCATTCTGAAAGGCGTCCGCTCATAGCTATTCCCATCAACACAAGTGATGTTGGGCATAAAGTGTGTTTGTATTTTCAGGGAGAAATATGAGTTAAATTTTCTCTTATCTGTAATGATTTGAATATTGGTGAATTAAATGGGTAAAGGCCCTTTTCAACATCAAAATTTTTACCATTTAATATAAACAGACACACACATAATGTTAACAGGTTGTAAGGGCTCATTTGATCACATATTGGTTAGCAGGGTGTTTGGTCCTCTGGCTTGCAGAGCCTTAATCTAAGTTCAGAAGTTCCAATTTTTCTGAAAGTGTGCCCTGCTTTGGTTGAAGATCTCCTGGGGTGGACTGGGGAAGGGAGTGGGTTACATTTAAGGATAAATAGATGTAGCCAAGATAAATACAAAAACCTTGTCTGAGAAAAAGGACAGCATAAAATGCAAATGGAATAAAAGATAATCTAGCTCTTGCGTTTAACTTAAAGATAAATCACATTCAAACAATATATTGCTAATTTTGGCTTCCATGGAAGCCATAGAATTGTTTAGCATTTGTGTTTCAAATATAATATGGTAAAGTCTATGTAAGGTCATTAAAAACAACAGAAAGTACAACAGTGATAAAGTAGTCTTGGTTTATTTTACTATGAAGTCCTGAGAGGGCACAGCTCAGGAGGAAACTATGAGTTTAAGAACAATAATAAGAAAGAAATTCAGAGGAATCTTCCAGGGAAAAGGCTTAAGCATCACCTGGACTCTTTCCTAGGCCTTCTCTTGCAGGAAGCCCTCACACCAGGAGTCAGGAGCCTGTGTGTCTCGAGGTAGTAGAGAATTTCCAGGAAGAATGTGGTTCCTAAGGCAGGCTGCAGTGTGCTTGTTGTAAAGTTCATCCAAATCTTAACAGAAGTGACTGACATCAGCAGAAGTGGCAGAATAAGGACCTGTGAGGGTCTGAGCTCCATCCTCTATTGAAACCAATAATAAAGTAAATACATAGAAAGAAAGAAAAAGAAAACTGGAATAAAATACAAGTTGACTAGAAGCTTGTAGGAACTTGAGTGTTTATTTTTAAATGATTCTGTTGCTGTAGGAACAGAAAGGGCTGTAGTATTTTAGTTCATTGTAGTGCATCTGCTCTTCCATTACTCATGGGTAGCCTTGAAAGGGAGGTGCACATTCCCTGTACTGGAAATCGTATAAGTGAACTAGAATTCTTTCCCAGCTCACTTCCAAAACATGTCACTCTTTGACCCTCCTGGTGGCTCTCTGGAAGGCACTCAGAATTCATGTCTCTTTTTTAAACATATTTTTTTTTATTATTCCAAAGAGAGGCAATTTTTAACACAGTTTTTCAGTGATAACTTGAAGCAGGTTATACAAAAATATATACACAATGAAGCTTAAGGGGTAAAACAGGAATAAGAAATCAAAGACCAAAGGATTTGCCGACATGGGGTCAACTTTGGTGGAATGATTCTTCTTTAATTGTCTGCATATTTTTGACATTAATAACTGTTTATAATACAAATTTTAAATCTCAAATAAATATAAATAAGAGTTCAAGCTCTTAGTAGCATCCATCCACAGAAATATTAAATAATATAAAACATTTAATAATTCAAGGCATTAATTTTATGTTTAATAATTATTCAAATGTATAATTTATCAAGTTTTTCAAATAATTTGGTTGAGAACATTTTAACTATTAGAGCTGTGTGGTAGAGAAAGCAAGAATTTCAATTTGTATAGATATTTTTTGAGGTAGAGACTTGTGATAGAATAATTTAGCTAAACTTTTGAGCATAGATATGTTTGCTTAATATAAAATTCTTTGTGAAATGTAAAGATAGGTTGATACTGTAATGCTACATTTTAAGAAAGAATATTTGTAAAATACATAAAAATGTGCATCAAATTGACATTAATACATACATAATAGAAACTCACATAGAGAACTGGAGAGTTGGACCTGCAATTAGGAGTACTGGCTGCTCTTGCTGAAGACCCAGGTTTGGTTCCCAGTCCCACATGGTGTCTAACTTCTTGCTGCATAGGACTGTACTCCTATAGCAAGCTATGGACAGCTGCCTTCTTCTGAAGTTTGGTTGCACCTGATTGCCTGATCATCACAAACTTGTTAACTGTTGAAGATCTGCAGGAAAGGAGGAGAGGGAGAGCCCGCCATGCCTCCCAATCAATCAGTTGGCCCTGGTTGCACAAGGGAGAGGGACTAAGGGTATATAAGAGGAAGAAGCCAGAGAGAGGGTGACTTCACCATTTGATGTGACTGCTCAGAAGGACAGTCCGTGCCTGGATGGACACTTTTCAGTGCAGCCTTTGAGGGGAGCACCCACACTCCTGTAAGAAAACCCTCACCCACTGCTGTGTAAGTAAGTCCAATAAACTCTCTTGTTTTCCAAACTGCAGTTTGGAGAAATTGGACCTCAGTTTGTTGTTGTAGGGACTGAGGGAGGAGGGGGCAGGATGTTGTTTATCCCTCCCAGAAGGAATTTTAGTTACTCTTCTGTACTGAACTCCAGTTCCAGGGGATACAATGCCCTCTCTGGACTCCATGGGCATTCCACTTACCTGGTGCACTTAACATACATGTAGGCAAAACACTCATACACATGAAATACAAATAAATGAAGTTTAAAAAATCTTGTATACCATATTTATGTGGTCCAGGCACTTTCCATGCCTTGCCATTTAGGAAATTAAACATCGGAATAGCCCAATAATTATATGTGCAAACACTGCTTCCATTTCATAAGAGAGCAAGGTTGGGGAGGGAGGGGATAACATGCCTGTGGTTTCATTGCTTGTAAGTAAAAAAGAAAAGAATCTACTTGGCTGTCTCTAGAACCCACAACCATTTAACTTTCAAAGGTGATCATATTTGCTCCTTCAACTTATAATAAATTTTGTGAGATGACAACTAAAAATGTGTTCTGTGTTGCTGTGGTTGTTTCTTGAGATAGGGTTTTATAGAGCCCAGACTGGTCTCAAACTTGGCCAAGGATGACCTTGTACTTCCAATTTTCCTGCCTCCACTATCTAAGTAATTGAATTATAGGTATTACTGGCATGGGTAACTTAAATGTAGGACATCGATTTCCAAAATAATTTTGTGGTGTACAAACAAATCATGTTTGAAGACATAGTATAGAGAAATCTTGCTTAAAGCCTTACTAGACTGAGTGAAACAGTGGATTTACATTGAACAACTATTATTACATTGCTAGTCTTCCTCCAACATCTCTTACACTTTACCTAAAATTCATTCCCTGCCTGTGGTACTTACCAGCTTAGCACATTTTACCCATGTTTGAACAACTTTTAAAATCTGTGATTAAAAATCTTAAAAAAGGTTTATTTAAAACATGAATTTGGGGACATTTAAGAGAATGTGGTAATCCTTTCCAAACATGTGCAATTATAGAAAAATATTCCCTATAAAAATAGAAGTAAGAACATACATACTTTCTCCCTACAAGGATCAGAGATCACTGTGGAAGAGTGGGGCAGAAAGATTAAGAGCCAAAGATGGTAGATGAATCAAGAAAACTGTGTTTTCTAGGCACAACATGGCAGTTATACAGATGTACCCACAACATTTGGGACAGCATGCACAAGACCTGTACATGCCTAAGCCATACAAAAACCCAACATGAAAGAAACCCCAGCCTTACCTGAGGATCTATAAAGAATTAGTAGCTTCTGAGAGTTTTCTCTAAGGGTGTGGTAGGTTGCACAGACTCCAAGGGATGAACCCACACCCAAGAGCATTTGGGGAACACAAATTAGACTCTATAGGCCTACAGAAAACAAAGAAGGAGGACTTGAAATGAGGGGCTAGAGAGATGGGGGTGAGTCTAAGAGATGATGGAGGAGGGATTTTCAGGGAGGATGTTTGAATATTCTATTAGTCAGGGTTCTCCAAAGAAACGGAACCAGCAGAATGAAAATATATGTATAGAGATTTATCAGCTTAGCTCACAGGATAGAGTCTGAGTAGTCCAACAATGGCTGCACCACACTGGAGAGGCTGAGAATCCGTAGTTGCTCAGTGTACGAGGCTGGATGTCTCAGTAGTCCCAATCTGGCGCTGCAGGTCTGACAAATTCCAAAAGATCAGCTAGTGTTCAGTCTACAGCAGCAAGAGGAACTCACCAGCAAGAGAGAAGGCAAGCAGCAAGAAACCAGGCATTCTCCTCTGCCATGGCCTTTTATACGGGCTGCCATCAGAAGGTAACACTCACATTTAGAGTGTGTCTTTCAGCTTCAGATGATACAAAGAAGATCTCTCTCATTTCAGTTAATCCCAGATCCAGTCAAGTTGACACCCAGGATTAGCCATCACAAATGTGATCAAAATATGTGTATGAAATTTTCAAAGATTCCACAAAGTATTATTAAAAAAGAATACTGCCACATACTGAGATGTAGAGCATATGTGTACATGGCCATCAAAACACTGAGCAGTAAAAACTGAAAAAGAAAGAATAATTATTTGATATTGTAACTTTCAATGTGCAGTGCCAATCTGAGTATCTGAAGATTGGCATATCCTTGCCTGTGATCCTGTGATCCTGTGTCCCACCCTGAGAAATCCTTCTCTGTATCCAGCCTTTGCTGTTAGAAGTGGACAGGAATAAGCTATTTTCTGTGTGTTACATGTTCACTGTAATTGACAGCTTCTAGGCTGAACATGGGTGCTTATCTCCAGCGCTGCTGACCAAGTGGAGACTGAGCTCCAGTGACTGCAACCTCGGTTATGACAGTGACAGTCACTCAGAGACCAGAAGACTGATGTCAGACTTAGTCACTGCCTGAAGCTAAGAAGTTGAGTAAAAAGGCGATGTCCCAAAATGATGCCACTTCTGGCCAAAGCCTACACCAGCCCAATATGGAGACAAAGGAGGCATAACACCTTCAATATGCTAAATGTTTCTGGACTGAGCACTTAAATGTGTTCTGTGATATGATTTATGTGATTTTCACTTCAATGAAAAACAAGAACAACGGTATTCAGGGTGGTGTTCCATCTTTGCACATTCTGTCATGTAGAGAGAAAGACAAGAATAACAAAATAACTTGGAGGAATTATGTTTAAGACAGAATAGAACTTAGAAAAATTAACATGTCAAGATATTGAACTCTCAGTTTAGCTGTGAAAAAAATTAAAGACTTGTACATTGGACAGTGAAGCTCCTTAGATGAACTTATAGTTGATTTGTTGCTTGCTGTGGTTGATAGAACCAACATGCATTCAAGTGGGGACAGGACTGAGGTTCTGCTTGGACACTGATTGCAGGTTGTGTCAGTGTCAGCTTCATCCTGACTCTTCTTTTGAAACTGAGCCATGTTATTGTCTCGGTCAAAAATGAGTGTGAGTTAGACCAGGCAAAGGTTTGGTTTGGGCATCAGTGTGACTGGACATTGATTTGCTTAATTATTACAACTAAGGACCCTTTGAAAGCTAGAACCACTACAGGTACTAAGATTTCGACACCTGCCCAAGATCTTAGTTTTAAAATGAGAGTGAGGGGCTGGAGAGCTGGCTCAGTGGTTAAGAACACTGACTGTTCTTGCAGAAGACCGGGGTTTGAATCCCAGCATACACATGGCAGCAAACAACTGTCTGTAACTCCAGTCCCAAGGGATCCGACAGCCTCTTCTGTCCTCCACGGGCATAGAATGACACGGGTGCACTTACCTACATGCAGGCAATACACACATACACATAAGATAAACATAATAAATTAAATATTAAAAATAAAATAAAATGAGAGTGAGCTCAGTAGTCAAAAACAATAATCCCCACCCTCAGAGTTAGGCTTTTTTTCATATGACTTTTTATAAGTCAAATAAAGACAGACTAGCCAACAGTCAACTGAATAAGGGCATTATGTCTTATGTTTTCAACTCCTTTATGGAACTTGCTGGATGGTTAAACTACCAAAATGTTATTAATTAAAAAATAAATAGCAAATACACCCATCTTTTCAAAATATCTTCATTTGTTAGTTGCAAAAGTAAGAAAAAGTTATTTAATTTGAAAGTTTTTTTTCTTTTTGGTCTTTTTGATACAGGGTCTCCTGTAGCTCCAGCTGACCTGGAACTCACTATATAGACCAGGCTGACCTTGAACTCACAGAGATCCACCTGTTTCTGCTTCCGACTGATATTAAAGGTGTGCACCACCACACCTGCTTAATTGGAAACTATTTTAAAATTAGCTTTAATATCAAATAACAAGACTGCTAATATAAACCAATATTTAAAGAGAAGTACAAAAAGTCACTTCTGCTACATATATGTCACAGTTCGCAAAAGAAAACAGCTTTGGTCTGTCTCTAAGCATCTGATGTTCATTGTCTCTACCTCCTTCTCCCTTGTGGTCTATGTGTACAAAGTGTGCATAGCCTTCTAATGCCTAGCTTTGACACTTTATCACATTGATGGTTGAGGGAAGAGGAAAAGTTCATGATTAATGAACTGCAATGCTCTGTATTCTCTCAATGAAGCCCACGAAAAGTGTCAGCTTTGAAGACTGGAATTATAATACAATTATAGTTATAATAACATTAATATAGATGTTACCCCTACTGATCTTGGTTTAAAACTGGAATATTTTGAAGATAATAAGTGAATTCTAAAAAAAAATATCGAGGATAAATACACTTTATATATTGATATTTGGAATGAAGAGTTTAATGTTAATATTTTCACCAGCTGGTAGTGAATATATACGTCATAACAATGTTTTACTTTTATCATTGTACTGATTCGTAATTCACCATCTGAGACTTACTCTGTTCTACCTCTGATAAAGTTATATTAAACTTTCAAAGGAGAAAAAGCACAATGAACATGAACAGTCCATGAATACACCATAGCACAGTCTGATTTAAAAAGGATATGCAGAAAATCAGACAGGAATGACCAGTTCCACCTCTCAAAGAATACCAATCAAACAAAACAGAAATCCCTCAGGGTGTCTTTATTTTACTAAACTCAACGAGAACATGAATTAAACAAAAGAAGGTCTTTCAGACTGTGTTTATGTGTAGAATAAGATGAACATGGAATTAGGCAGGACGAGGAAGCAGGGACGGAAACAACAGACAGAAACAATGAAGTAATGAATTCCTCCCGAAGGAAAGTCTGAGCAAAACCAAACAGAGCTCAGAGAGTAGAGGACAACAGAGCTTAGAAAGGTAGGAAGAGGAGATCATGAATATTGAGACAAAACTAATCACTTCAGTCATATTAATGTCTCTGAAGTTAGACACTCTCTAAGAACCATACAACAAAAAGCATTCAAAATACAAAAGAAAATATTATGTTTATAAAGAAGAGTCTGCATTTTTCTCCTCCATCCTACGTAGAATTGGAGATGCAACTAAAGACCTTGAAGGGTATTTTACTAATGAGCTATATTTGCAATCTAGATTTCACAAGATATTTAATTGAAGAATGGCCAAAGAGCAGGAGATATTTTTAAGACATATTCATGTATAAGGTGCAATACATAAACCTTCCTAGAATTATATAGAGTTTCAAGGTTAGTCAAGTTTATGTAAATGAAGTGTTGTTTTTTATTTACCAGATTGTCAAAATTCTAAAATGTTTGAAAATTCTGCAGTTTTGGCAGAATGTAGGAAAATACTATAATAAACTGTTGGTGGGAACACAAATTAAGTAACCATGTAAGTGGAGGATTTGAAAATAGCTATCAGAATTGATTATGCTGTTGAGAGAAATGTATTGCTTAGAGGAGAAATCTATTATGTGGGAGGAGGGAAGCCACCAAGGTTAGCTAGGATGAATGAATTAAACTAATGAGATAGGAAAACTAGACACATGAGACAGAGCCTCATAGGGGAAAAACGAAAGCAAATATGAAAGTCAGAGGAAATAAACAAGAGTGGGACAGTCCCCCGATTTAAAACACATGGCTGAGGGCAGCTGCAAGGGAGTCTATCCAGGAGAAGGCAATCGGGTGGACAAATGTGCTCTGCCAGTGCCACGCCATTCAAGCTGCAAACACATTCTGGTGGGAAAAGAGAACAAAATTCAAACATGAAAAGGGTTTTCCCTGAAGGAGTGGGGCAGAGCTTCTGAGTTAATTTCATTTTGTGAAACTGGGGTTGGGGGGGTATTTGGGAGGGATATCTAAAGGCCTTTAGAATGAGGAAGGGGACCCTCGAGCCCCCAAATATAGGAAACATCGGTATCATGTGGGAGGCAAGCTTTTGCTTCTCTCTCTCTTCTCCAGTCCTTGTGAATAAATGACAATTAAATGCTTCTGTTTCTGTCTCTACTTTATCACTGTGTCTCTACATATACTTGTATCTCTCGGCTGTGTCTTTAATACCAGCGCTTTGGAGGCAGAGGTAGGACAACCTGATATACATAGCAAGTTCAAGGCTAGTCAGAGCTACATAGTGAGACTCTATCTCAAGAAACCATAAAAGAAAAAAAAAAGGTCCACTCTGAGAAAATACTGAATTAGAGGAATTGGGTCAAAGGATTATAGAAGAACAGAACTCCTACAGTCTGCCATCTTCAAACTGGACCAAGAAAACAAGACAACAGTCAATTAACTGAAAGCCAAAAGCCTGAGAAATGAGGGAGGAGCAAGTGTCCCAGGGAACTGAAAGAGAGTCAAGAAAGGAGGGGCCAGTTGTGTAAAGCCCAGTCTGAGTTCAAATATGCAAGATCTGTAAGTTTACTGTCAGAGGACAGAAAAGGTTCAAATCCCACTTCAAATCCCTTGGACAAATTTACGCTTCCTTTATTTTTATTCTATTCAGACCCTCAAAATATTAAGTAGGTGCTATACTGACCATCTTTTCTCTTCAGTCTATCCACTTGAGTGATAATCCCTTCAAGACACACCTTTACAGATATATCTACACACAATGTTTTACCAGCCATATGAGCATCCCTAAGCCAAATAAAATAGCACACAAAAATCAACCACAATCTCTGAGGCATTTTTTCTCCTTCAAAAGTATGTTTTCCAAGGTTGGCATAAGGTCATAGTCCATAATTCCGGTACCTGGGGACAAAGTTAATGTTACATGCATTATCACCCAAGACTGTGAACAAATCTGATTTTGTATAACAATTTAGATATGGGTGAGTTAAGTATATGCTTAACACTGCTGTACAGTACATATACCTAACACTATAAAACTGTACAGACAGTACAAAACTGTATACTTGACACTACCACGGTGTACACCAGACACTATGAAACTTTACACCGAATACTATTACACTGCACACTGAACACTACTATATGTACACTTAACACTATTACACTATATACCCAACACTACAAAACCATACTTACCGTTACTAAACTGTACACTTGATACTAATACGCTGTATGCTTGACACTAACAATGTCTGCACTTGACATTGCTAAACTCTATACTTGATACCACAGTATACACATTTGACAGTACTAAATTCTATATTTATACACTGCACAGTTAATATTATAAAACTGTACACTTAATGGTACGAAACTGTACATTTAACACTACTAAACAGCATACTCAATACTATAATATTGTAGATGTGACACAATTAAATTGTACATATAACACTATTATACTGTACCCTTGATACTACTAAATTCTACTTTGGGCCCCCTAAACCCTACACTTACCATTACTAAATGGTATAAAGACACTACTAAACTATACACAAAAATTTTAAGGCAATCTCACAAAATTTTCAGAAATAATGAAACAGTGAATATTTTTAAACTTCTTCATTAATGAAGTCATTAATTGTGATCTCAAAGGAGTCACAAAATAAATAAAAGTCACTCACGCAAGTTACAATTTGACTGGAATATGCCTTAACATTATTGGTTTATTTGGTTTTAGAAGGCAGCTATGAGGTCTTTAACCACTCCCAGAAGTATGTTCTACTTGTTCCTTTGGTGCATCTGAGTTTTGGTCTTCGTTTGTTCACATTTTTAATGCCACATTTGCAACACCAAATGGGTGGAGTGAATCAATCCCACTGAGCTAGTATTGAGCTGGGAGCCTAGACAACAGTGAGTTATAGTTTACTGAGTCTGGGACAAAACTAGGTATCTGGATAATAACTTTGAGGACAAACATGGCAGGACTGGAAATGACCCCTGATGTTGATGGTCACCATAGCTTTAATGGTAGGTTAAAATTGCTTGCCTTCTGTTTTATGTTGGGACATATTACACATTTTTATTCTCACAGGAGCCTATGGAAAATCCCTATTACCATCTGATAGATGATGATGCTTGAGGCAGAAAAATTAATGATCATGATGATAATACTAGAGCCAGAAAAGCTGATAAACATGTCCTCTACATGGGTAATGGCAGAGGTCAAATTCACACCTGGGGCTTAAAGACACGGCAGCCTATTCTATCTTTCCGTATCACTCAAATTGCCCAAGTTGAAATGGGAACTAGGCCAGAATGGAGAGCTCATGGCTGTAAACAGCAAGGACACAGAGAGAAAATGCTTTCAGATCACCGATGTGTCAATGCAATGTTCTCATTCTTCAAAACAGCAATAAGGCAGAACGAAAGATCAGAAATAAGGCAGTAAAGATCAGAACTCCAGATACAGAAACAGAAGATAATATTGTCTCAAAGACAGGCCCCCATCTAAGGGAAAATCGTTGCCTCAAATCTGATTGGCTTGAGGTGACAACAAAGAAGCAAGGAGACACCTCCACGTGGATAAACCACAGCAAACAAAGCAAGCATCAACCACGCCAAAGTTCTGTTCATCTCCAACAGACCTATGTCAGCTTTCTAGCTCTACTACGACCATGGTTCAGAATGCTGCACCTCCTACCTGAACAATATCTCATTTCTTCTCTTCACTAATCATTTGATTGTTATCATATACCACACGTCGCACTAGACAGTGAGGATGCAGCAACAGTCCATGTGGACACGGTCGTTGTCTTCACGGAATTATAATCTAGCCAGGGCTGAGTGGTACAGACAGGCAAACACAGGATTGTAAGGAAATGGGAAAACGAATGTTAGAAAAAACAGATCAGCTCACTTTTTGAATAATGAGACCAGCCAGACTGCAGAGGACTCTGACTTCCTTGAGTTTATCCAAAGAAGAGTAGGTCAAGTAGGATAAATACTAAGAGTGCTATATATAAGATAAGTGAGGACTATGAATTAATAAGGATGTCCAATTAAAGAAGCTGGAGGTGATGCAGACATTCACTTATCAATGTGTGGATGTCATCTGTTGTGCTATACAAGAGACAAATGAAGACGTGAGAGTGTGTCCTCTAACTTTATGAGGGCATTTTCAGATCTGATCATAGATTTTTAACATTGAAAACAATACTGATAGCCACTTAGAAAACATTGTCTTTTTTGTTTACATGATTCTTAATAATCTACACTGTGAAGGGGTGTGCTGAAATCATATCATGAATTTTTAAGTGCACTATTTGAAGACATGAAGCTATTACCGATGTTTTTGGCAATTCAAAATTTAAGTTAATATGCCAGAGAGCATAATGTCTGTTTTTATGTACAGTTATACAAAGAAGAAATCTACAGGGCTTTTATAAAAACACAGAGCAGGTTGTCGGTAATATTTGCTAAAAACACGAATGAATGACCAAATGAACAAATGGGCACCGATACTGATTCTTGTTGACTATTACAGTTCCTTGTGTCTTTTTTTTGTAGTGCAACAGTGCATAGTAAATATGTAACATCTTTTAAAATTTAAATGTTTTAAAATATGTCCAGTTTCTAGATCCATCCATTTCCCTGCAAATTTCATTATTTCATCATTCTTTACTGCTGAATAGAACTCCATTGTGTAAATATACCACATTTTTGTTAACCACTTGTCAGTTGAGGGACACTTAGTGAAGTAACAGACTCAGAAAAACAAACTACCTATGTTCTCCTTCATATGTGGCTCTTAGCACCAAATCCTTTTAAATTCCAGGTCCTTTTAATAAGATGATGCTATACGGCAGTCCCTTCTGTATGAAAAAACTACCATCATCACAAATTCCACTGAGCCTGATCTCTAAACATCATCACAATTGGGCTTGTTGACAGTTGTGGTCATTTATTAAAGGAGTGCCAAGCAGGGTTGCTGGACCCTCACCTGAGTATCCAGCCACTCTTCCCAGCCAACTAGTCCAGCCTTGGAAGACAAAAGAAAAATGAGGAAGAACCCAATAGAGGGATGCTTTTGGAAGCCCTTGTCAAGAATCTCCAATAGACGCTCATGAACATTTGAAAATTGCCCTGTTCTGACTTTTTTCTAGTTCCCTGTCTAGAACTTGTAATGCTA
>NW_008354009.1:915439-934570 GCF_000622305.1 Nannospalax galili
TCTTCAGAGGGGGGAATGTTGGAGGGGAGGGAGTGGGCATGGATTTGATCAAAACACCTTATATGCATATATGAAATTCTCAATAAAGTTTTTGTAAAAATTTTTAAAAACTGGAAAAAAATTTAAAAAAAGAGAGGAAAGTGTTTGATGACATAAATTATTCTTGGTTTTATTAGGTGTGGTAAAAATGAATGATTTGTGTAATATCTGAAGAACAAGTTAAAGAGGGAAACTTTGCTTTCTTTATGACTTTAAATTAGGGACATTGGGATGAGTGAAATGTATTGGTGGTTTATGATATGGCCACCAAGATTGTTCATAGTACCTGCTGTCAGGACTGAGTGCTTACTGCTCACAGACTCCTCTTTGTCCTAACACCATTGATGAATCTAGACATAATGAAAATTGTGCTTTGTCCTACCCTAGGAGGCTGTTGAATTACGAACGTAATGCTTTTCCAGTCTTGATATACTAAGTCAATCCTACTTATAAACAATGACATTTCCAGCAGTTGAAGTTTGTGTTTTCTTCATCTTTATATTTATAGAACAGTATTAAGAAAATACTAGGAATTTTGTGAAGGCCTGTTGGGTTTACTTACATTGCTTCTCTAATGCTGGCCCTGAATCAGTTTAAATCCTTCTTTATTACCTAGTGAAGATGTCTAAGCTAACAGAAAAATCTGTATATCTGGCTTTGCTGATGGCTCCACGTGGTGGCTGTAGAGGAAGGGAATAAACTTTTAAGATCTGGTCTATGAAATGATCATAGCAACAGCACAGGTGCATTGTAGAAACAAGTTAATGTGACATGTGTCCCTCTGACCTACAGATGCCTATGCATTCTTGCACACCCACCTGTGCCCACTCACATATTTTGAAATGACAGATAACAAATTTTAGTAGAATCAAGCAGAAAATAGTTCTGTTACTAATGTAATGTGAAATGCTAGTTGGTAATCTAAAAGGTTTCAGAAGTGTTCATACATACATAAAGTGGCTTTGTTTCAGATACACCCTCTTGTTTGATATACTATAACCTCCCTGAACTGGTAGCCATGCCTGATTTTGTGTTGTCTCTATGAGAATTGTCTTCCTGAAGCTTGATGTCAATTGATGAAACTACCTGGCAGGTAGGATGATACTCCTTGTAAAATCCCTTGAGGGTTATTTCCACACCTCATTAACAATAAATTTGCTTCCCACATTAAGTCAACACTGGATCAAGTGAGGACATGAACCCATTTCTTCAATTAACCAAATATAGGAGCCATATGCCAAATGAGGCATGCAGTGATCTTGTTAATTTGTCCTTTTCTGTTCCTCTTTATTCTCAGTAAGTAACAACTTGATTTCTCTTTTAATTATAGTAGAATCATAGAATTCTAAGATGTTTCATAGTCCATATCTTTATACATGTACTTTAGAGTCTATTTTTTCTGGGCCAGCAAATTGCTCAGTGGGTAAAATTACCTGCTGATAGGCCTGATGACTTGAGTTCCATCCCTGGCACCTACAGGGTAGAAGGAGAGAACCAATTTCACATGCACACATGCAGAAACACAGTCAATAAATGAATGTACTAACATTAGAAATAATAATTTATTGCTTTCTTCCTGACAGGGTCAAAATCTCCTGTGCATATGGATTCTTACATAGCCTCTTCCTCTACAGACTGGAATCAAGAGATGTGTTTGAAACAAGACTTACTTGTGCTAACTGAGAGGCTGAGAGGACTAGTTAGAAAAAATGAAAAGAGTGTTAATAAGAGGTTTGCACTATTTTTTTCTTTTTAAAAATTTATTTATTTATATATATTTATTTTAAATTAGTTATTTAATAAACAGGTGATTAGAAGCATTATTTCATCACAGCATTAACATTTTCAATAACAACTTCCAGAACAAAGATGCATCTCTTCAAAAATGGCTGTAAATTTTTAGGTTCCCATTTGAATTAATACAGTTATACAATATTGAACTCAGTATAAACCCAATAAGACATAAAATTGAATGATATTTTAACCTTTAAAAAAGATCACCATTTCATTTTAAAATACTCTGTTTCATACAGAAACACTCATTTTCAATGCTACTAACACTTAGATGTTTGCACATGTGTCTCCAATCTCTATGTATCTGATTATTACTAGTGATAGTCGGTTACACTCAGATCCTTGGTACCTGAGTATGGACATAAAGTCATCAGGTAGATTTCAGTGGTAATGTTTTTCACCTCTACTAATTAACATGAAGCAAATTTTTATGCTTCTTCCTTCTGACCAAATCAGTATAGGCCTCAAAGCATGGCTGTTAAACATCCAAGAAGGTTAATTCCACTAGTCTGGTACTTTTAATTACCATGGGCCATGTAACTAAAACTTGGACCAAGACCAACTATTCACAGATAAGCCTTTCGTAGATATAGATTATATTTCTTGAGCTATTTATATGTATAATTTGTCAGTAGGTTGTTCAATTACTATGGTTCCCTCTGTTTTGTTTTTTTTTTTAAACTAGCTAGGCATTATTTATCTCTCACATTGTCTAACCCTTCCACCATGGAAGTACCCCCATTTTTTTCTCATTTCTCCCTTAATAATACCCTTCTCTCATGGTCCCACCTCTCTTGATCTCCTTTCCCTTTATCCCCAAGGTTCGTTGTGTAACCCTTCCTCCTTAAAATAACCCCATTTTTATCCACATCTCCCCTATTAACACCTATTTCCTACTGTTCTTCTCCTTCAGATTCTTTCTTTTCCTTTACCTCCCTGTTTCCTTTTCATTATCCTGGTTCCTGTAGTTATGTCTGGATACATACTCACTTATAAGGATTTGGCGCTAGGACCCATGTATGAGGGAGAACATACGTCTTTTTTTTTCTTCTGAGCCTGTGTTACTTCACTTGGTACAACAGTTCAAATTTCATGATTTCATCTTTCTTTACTGCTGAGTAAAACTCCATCATATAAATGAACCACACTTTCATTAAATACTCATCAATTGAGGGACAATTAGGTTGCCTCAAACGGTAGGTTCATTTGTAATTTTTAAAGAATTCTCCACACTACTTTCTATATGGATTGTACAAGTTTGCAGTCCCACCAGCAGTGGATGAGTCTTCCCCTTTCCCCACATCCTCTCCAATATTTGGTATCATCATTTGTTCTCTTGATTTTAGCCAGTCTGACTGGGGTAAGATGAAATCTTAAAGTGGCTTTAATTTACATTTCCCTAATTACTAGTGATGTTGAACACCTTTTAAGAAGCATCTTATCTTTCTTTATTTCTTCTTTTGAGAACTCTCTGTTCAGCTTCTTAGCCCATCTTTTAATTGGGTTGCTGCCTTTCTTGATTCTCTATTTTTTAAGTTCGTTATATATTCTGGATGTTAAACCTCTGTGAGACGTGTAGCTGGTGAAGAATTTCTCCCATTCTGTGGGTTTTCTCTTCACTTCCTTAGCTGGTTCTTTTCATGTACAGAAGCTTTTTAGTTTAATGAGGTCCCATTAGTTGATTCTTGACCTTGTTTCCTGAGCAATTGATGTCTGGTTTAGAAAATGCTTTCCTACAACTATATCTTGTAGGTTATTGCCAATGTTTTCTTATCACAGTTTCAGAGTTTCAGGCTTCACATTGAAGCCTTTGACCCATATGGAGTTGACTTTTGTGCAAGGCAAAAGATAGGGGTGTAGTTTCATTCTTCTACAGGTGGAGATCCAGTTTTGCCAGCACCATTTGCTGAACATGCTGTCTTTCCTCCAGTGAATGTTCTTGGCCCCTTTGTCAAATATCAGGTGGCTAAAATTGCATGTACTCATATTTGCATGTTCAATTTTGTTCCATTGATCTATGGGTCTATTTTTATCACACTACCATGCTGTTTTTATGACTACAGCTCTGTAATACAGTTTAAAGTCTGGTAAATGTAATCCCCCCAGCATTGCTCTTAGCACTCAGGGTTTCTTTGACTATCTGAGGTTTTTGTGCAACCATATGAATCTTAGGATGCTTTTTTCTGATTCTGTGAAGAATGTCATGGAAGTTTTGATTGGCATTGCATTGAATCTATAAATGGCTTTTGGTAGGATGGTCATTTTCAGAATATTAATTTTTCTAATCCATGAGCATGGGAGGTCCTTCCATCTTCTGATGTCTTCCTCAATCTCTTAATGATTTAAAATTTTCATTGGAGAGATCTTTAATGAAATTTTCATTGTCGAGGTCTTTATTGCCTTTGGTCAGGTTTATTCCAAGTTATATTTGCAGCTATTGTGAAAGGGAGTGTTTCCCTGTACTTCTCTGATTGCTTGTTATTGGTAGCCTTTTATAAAAGGCTTCATACTTTTGTAGACTAATTTTGTAACCTGCCACCTTAGTGAACATGTTAATAATTTCTAGGAGTTGTCTGGTGGAAGTTTTGGTGTATCTTAGATATAATATATTGTGTGCAAAAAGGGATCATTTGACCTCTTCTTTTCCAAGTATAACTCCTTTAATTTCCTTATTTTTTCTTATTGCTCTTGCAAGAGTTTCAAGCACTATGTTAAAGAGGGGTGGAGATAGTGGACAGCCTTGTCTGGTACCTGATTTCAATGGGAATGCTTCCAATTTTTCTCAATTTAGAATGATGTTGGCTGTGGGTTTGTTATATATGGTTTTAATTATGTTGAGGTATGTTCCCTCCAGTCCAGTTCCCTCCAGGACTTTGAACATAAATGCATGTTGAATTTTGTCAAAGGTCTTCTCTGCATCTATTGATATGACAATGTGGTTGTTGTCTTTGAGCCCATTTATGTGATTTATGACATTTATTGACTTACGTATATTGAACTATCCCCGCATCTCTGGAATAAAGCTGATTTGATCATGGTGGATGATCTTTTTGATGTGTGTCTGTATGTGTTTGCAAGTACTTGCTGAGAATTTTTGCATCTATGTTCATTAAAGTTATGGGTCTATAGTTTTCTTTTTTGGTTGTATCTTTTCCTGGCTTTGGTATTAGAGTGATACTGGCTTCATAGAAGGAATTTGGAAGTTCTCCCTCCATTTCTAACTTTTTGAATATATTAAGTAGTATTGGGTATAGATCTTCTTTAAATGTTTGGTAGAATTCTGCTGTAAATCCATCTGGTTCTGGGCTTTTTTTAGTCGGGAGGTTTTGTATTAGTGTTTCAATTTCCTTATGTGTTAAGGGTCTGTTTAAGCTGTTGGTCTCTTCTTGGTTTAGTTTTGGTGGTTCCCACACTTTTAAGTACCTGTCCATTCCTTTTAGGTTTTCAAATTTACTAGTGTATAGGTTTTTAAAGTATTCCCTTATAATGTTCTGGATCTCTTTGTTATCTGTTGTGATTTTGCCACTTTCATCTCTGATTTTGTTGATTTGGAAGTGCTTTTTCTTTCTTTTGGTTAAATGGGCTAGTGGTCTATCAGGAATTTGGGGGCTGGGCTGACCTGGGAGAAGGGCCCAGGTAAATGCTGGTCTCAGGAAGCTGGTGGCTGTGCCCCCGAGGGAAGTAAAGGGAGATGAGTGCAGGACCAGGCCCAGAGTGTTCCTGGGGGCCGCAGGGAGGCACTGGTTTGGTCCAGATGCAAAGGATCAGGAAGCTGTGGTGGCTCTGGGCCAAGAGATTAGCCCTAGTGTCTGGGGTGCCATGACAAGAAGTGGGCCTGTACTCAGACTAGGAGGAGAGACATGGTGGGTTTAGCTGGGAGGGTGAAAGAGGCTGGGGGCATCAAGGCACAGTGGGCATGTTGGACTTACCCATAGAAGGTGCTGGCACCAGGACACTGGAGGCTGTGCAGCCCAGGAAGCAAAAGAGAAATTTGTTGATGTTTGTTTTGTGACCCAGTATATAGTTGATTTTGGAGAAGGTTCCATGGGGGCAATGAATAGAAAATATATTCTTTGGTGCTTGGGTGGAATATTCGGTAGATGTCTGTTAGGCCCATTTGATGTATTACCATTGTTTAATTCAGATGTCTCTCTGTTAATTCTCTGTCCTGTTGACTTATGTAATGGAGACAATGGGGTATTGCCATCCTCTACTGTTAATGAGTTGGGATTAATTTGGGTCTTAAGTCCTTTAGTACTGTTTTTATGAAGTTGGGTGCATCAGAATTTGGTGAATTTGTATACACGATTGTAATTTCTTCTTGGTCAATTATTCCTTTGATTGGAATGAAGTCGCCCTCTTTATCTCGTCTGATTAATTTTAGCTTAAAGTCTGTTTTGTCAGCTATGAGAATTGCAAAGCTTGCTTTTTTCTTAGTACCATTTTGCTTGGTATATTTTTTCCATCATTTCACCTTAAGGTAGCACCTGTCCTTGAAAGTGAGATGAGTGTCTTTCAGACAAAAAAATAAATGGGTTTTGTTTCTTCATCTATGTCTGTGTCTTTTGACTGGGGAGTTCAGTCAGCTGATATTTAAAGTTATTAATGAAAGATGTGTATCGAATCCTCTCATTTTTATTCCTGTTCACATTCTTGGTGTAGCTGTGCATTTCCATTTTTATACCTTCATTGAGTTTCTTTCCATAACCCCTTGGGTTTACTTGTTCCTTTCTTCAGCTCTTTGTGTTGCTTCAAGAACTCTCTGAAGGGCTGATTTTGTGGACATGAATTCTTTTAGCCTATTTATGTCAAGGAAGATTTTTCTTTACCCTTCGACTATGATAGACATTTTGGCTGGGCAAAGTAATCTGGGTTGGCATCTGTGGTCATTTATAACTGGGAATACTTTAGTCCAGGCTCCTCTGGCTTTTATAGTTTGCACTGAAAAGTCAGTTGCAATTCTGATGGGTTTTCCTTGATATGCAACTTGTTGTTTCTCTTTTGCAGCTTTCAGGATTGTCTCTTTGTTCTGTTCATTTAGTGTTTTTACTATGATGTGCCGTGGACAGTTTCTTTTCTGGTCCTGACTATTTGGTGTTCTATATGCTTCTTGTATTTGTATGGGTGTGTCTTTCTTTAATTTGGGGAAATTTTCTTCTACAATCCTGTTGAAAATCTGGTCTATACCATTATCTTGATATTCTTCTCCTTCCTGTATGGCTGTAAGTATTATCTTTTTATGGTGTCACACAATTCCTGCATGTTCCATTCTTGTGTTTTCTTAAATTTTTCATAATCTTTGCTTGAGTCATCTAATTTGTCTACTTTATCTTCCAGTCTTGACATTCTGTTTTCCCTTTCATTCATCCTATTGCTGAGGCTTTCTCCTGTCATTTCTAATTGGCTTTTTGAGTGTTTCCTTCCTCATTTCATCCTGAGTAGTCTTCAATATTTCGAACTTGTTTCTGAATTAATTCGGAAGTTTATCCCTATCTTCTTTCAGTTCTTTTGTTTCTTTATTTGAATTCTTTTATCATGTTTATTATTATTCTTTTGAGTTCTTTGTCCTGTTATATCTCTAGGGGGTTCTCATTGTACTCCTCTAGAGGACTGTCAGTACTTGGTGGGGATATATTATTTTGGTTTTCCTTATTATTTTTCTCTGTGACTTTGACATGTGGATTTCTCTTGTAGTTTCTGATTCCTGTGTGGACTCAAGCCTTCCTTTTTTGAGTTTTGGTCTGCTTTTTTGCAAACTTTATGTACCTTTGTGGTTAACTTCTGGGCATGAAAAGCTGGTTGGTCTAGGCTTCCGGTTCTCTTTTGATTTTGTATTGGAGTGGCAGATTATTTTCATCTTCAGGAGTTTCCACAGAGGCCCAAGTCAGATGAGGATCAGATGCTCTCAGGCTTTCTCGTAAGGTCTGGATCCCTCCTGGAAAGATGCTGACCTCGGGAATTTGGAGGCTGGGGTGTCCTGGGAGCAGGGTCCAGGAAAGACCTGGTGTTCCTGGTCCCAGGAAGCTGGTGGCTGTGTCACCCGGGGATGCAAAGGGCGGTGGGAGTGGGAAGAGTTCCCAGGCTCCTGAGTAACAGTGGGAGGAACTGCACTGGTCTGAATGCAAAGATCAGGAAGCAGTGGTGTCTCTGGGCCAAGAGGGCGGCCCAGGGGTCTGGGGTGCCAAGACAAAAAATGGGCCGGTATCCAGGCCAGGAGGAGAGAAGGGATGGGGGATCTGGGAAGGTGAAGGAGGCTGGGGGATTCATGGTGCTGTGGGCTCAGCAGGACTTAGTAGGAAAGATGCTGGCACTAGGATGTCGGTGGCTCTCTAACCCAGGAACACAGTGGGAGGTGGGAGCAGGCAAGAGGTTTGGACTTTTAATTAAACATTGGTTACCTACTTTTACTTCCTGTAGCCTTTGGTTTTCATATTCATCAATGTAGAAAATATGGGTCTATTGGTTAACTGTGAGTTTTTTTCCCCAAAGGTCTATGAAACTTTTCTCTTTCTTTACCATTATTCTATTGAAAAAGAATCAAAGAAGAAGGCTCCATAGCACTCTAATTAGTAAAATCATGGAAACAGCTTAATGACCACAGAAATTTTGAGAGGTCTCCTAGTCTGAGTGCCAGGCTAGTGATGGAAGGGGCTGCTAGTCAAGTTTTTGTTCTTAAATAAATGAACCACCAAATAACATCTTTAGAGTCTTGAAGATTCTTGTATGTAAAACAATGGTAATGGGTGAAGTGATCTTCATGGGTCATGCTGAAAGACTAGGATTCAAAATTAAGTAAAATCTTCTGTTTTTCCATTGAAAGTTTCATGTAAGTTGTATTGTGTAAAAGTTCTATGCAGTTGGCCATGAGAGTAAATGAGGAACTAGGTGGTGATTCAAATTAAATTTAGAGAAGAGAAGAAACATATAATTTCTTTCTTTTAACCTTATGAGCAGAACATGGATCATTAACTGATCAAACTTGCTGAGGTTAGTCTTCAGGCCAAAATATTCAAGAGTCCACTTGTTTACCAGTGATGAAAACAAAATTCAGTGATAAAGAGTCATTCAAGTTCAAAGCACTATGTGGGCAATAAGCTCTGAGTTCAAATTTGAATCTTGTTGATTGTTTTGAAATTTTTTAAGTAAAAATTTTACATCAGTAGGTTAGTATTCATTAATACTTCAGTTTTATTTTGGCTGGCAGTGGGGAACACATAACCAAGAATGAAATAAATTTGTAACAGCAAATGTTTATGAGAAAACAGACAGACAGACAGACACATTGTTTCTCTCTCTCCCTCTCATACACAGGTTAAACGAGGCAGTTTCTCACAGTACATTCCTTTAAAGAAACACGTATACATATTCAGAGTTCAATTCCGTGTCAAATACGGGGAATACAGTAAAGAAGTTAATCAGATTTGCTCTGAGAATAATGGAATTTTGAATTTAGTGGGGAAATAAATGTTAAATACATGTAGAGATTGTGATGGAGATTCCTTATGTTTTATGAGGGAAGCAGTTGTGTGAGAAACAGCAGGAGAATGGTACTTACATTGTTCTGGTGGTAAGTGATATGCTACAGCTCTTATACTGCTTCAGTCCTACAGGATGGAGACATTTACTTCTCTGCTGTCAGGGTATTGCTTTTTGGAAGTTTCAAGTTAACCTATCCAAACATTAATACTGACTTAAAGGAGATCTATCTTGAGAACTGTGTTCAGATTTATAGAGACATATTATATTTAGTGAATGGTTAATGCAGGCTACCAAAGTCTGGCCCTGATGGCTCTGTAGAAAAAGCTCCCGAGCAGTATTCCACCTCTGTTGATAACATTGGTGTTTGCTGAGCCTGCAGCTGCAATGCAGCACCTTTCGATAATTCCATCTCCAATCTTGTTGATCTCTCTCTCAAGTGTGATGTCAAGAATCCCCAAAATGAGCTTCCTCCAAGATATTTGCATCTTAGACTCTGTTTTCTCAGACATGATTTGTGGTACTTGACACTGAAACAGGGTCCAGGAGTGAATTATACCCTGTTGTCTACTGATAGTGAGCTCTGATGGGATACCCATGGACAAAAATACATCCAGGGGTCTCTGGTATTTGCAATGGTGTTTTGGAGGTTCTTATATGTTGCTGCTGGGATTTACTGATTCGCTAAAGGACTTCGGCCAAGTCTGAGATGAGTATTCACCAATTTAAACTGAATGTGGAAGAAAACCCCCTTGGGTAGAGAGACAATCACCTCCTGAAATTGCTTGAGGAGTAAAAATTGAGGAATATGGACAAGAGAGAGGGCAGAGCACTGGCTGCTCTTACAGAGGGCCCAGGTTCAGTTCCCAGCACCCACATGGTGGTTAACAACTGTCCATAACTCTAGTTCCAGGGGATCCAAAGCCCTCTTCTGGCCTCTGTGGGCACTGCACAACACAAGTGTACTTACATACATACAGGCAAAATACTTATACACACAAAGTAAAAATAATAAGAAAGAAAGAAAGAAAGAAAAAGAAAGAAAGAAAGGAAAAGCTTAGGGCACGCAAGTAGAATTCTACAGAAATTGAATTTCAGAGCTGGGGTAGTGCATGCTTGCAATCCCACCAGGAGGCTGAAGCAGGAGGGTCACTAGTTCAAGGTCAGCCTGGGTTATAGAGAGAGTCCCTATTTTGAATTTCAGCCCCTACAAATCTGCTGTAACACTTCCATGTCTGGGTAGCAGAAGAAATGATGAGGACACAATATGCAGTAAGGGTTTTCAGGATCAGTGTGTTGAGGAACCTTCAGTCTCCAGTACCTTTAAACCCTCTGGGCCTGGAGTAGTAGGACCTGCCTCTCTCTGCCAGTATTTTTCCCGATTGAAGACAGTGCAAAGACTTTTGCTTTGCAGGTCTACATACTCAGTACTGAGAATCTACCTTGACTTCCTTTTCTAACAGAAATAACGAGTTATTCTTCAATTTTATTTATCTATCTTCTGACCCTATTGACTATATTGTTTACTCCTTTAGGGTGAGAACTTTTTGTTCATTGCTATATTATTAGGTTCTAAATCACTATTTGGCTAAATTAAAAATTTTCAATAGATTTATTAATAATACATTGAGGTGTTGAGGGCAAAATGGCTGGAGAAATCTCCAGGAGTTGCAGGTAAGAAATAATTGTGATTCATAGAAATACTGCAATGACAGTAAATGCAGAGCACAGATCAGACTAGGCTATAGGATTGATACACAGAAGGGAGCTGATAGCATCCCAGGTCTACGCTGAGGTAATGTGGGTTCCCCTTAAGAATTACAGGCTGAGAAACTGTTTTCTTGCAAGTTGGAGGAACATTTCCTTCCATCATCTGTAATTTAATGCTTTTACATGCAATTTTGTTTCTTAAAACAGATTCCCTAATTCTTACCATTCTTTTTCTTATAAATGTAAGCTTGCTGATTACATTAAGAGTTCTAGAATTTTTTATGAATCAGGAGATTACTTTGAGGGCCACATGTTTTGTGAAGGAGAAACTCCTTGTATCAGTTAGCTATTGCCAAAATAATGGTGTGTAATAGGCACAAGTCATTCAACAGTTTAGTTCACTTGACGAAAGGATAGCAAGGGGGAGATTATTTTTATTTCTTTCACAGTACTAAGAATTGAACCCTGAGCCTCTAATCGGCCAGGTACCCTCAGCTCCTAGGGAATCATATTGAAGTAAGGGCTGGTATATCTCTGCTGATGTCACCAAGGCTTTCTTTCATGACTATAGCTTAGCTAATGTGGGGCATCAGAATGGAGGCATTTTACCTCATAATCCAGTTCCTGGGGACTCTGAATACATTCTTATTATCCTTGGACCAGAAGAATTACTGAGGCAGAATTTTCTAATCACATTAGCATTAGCACAAGAATGCATGTCTAAATGTTTAAACATCTGTGGTGTGGATTCTGAACTGGCATACTTAATGCTTGCTTGTCTCATTCAGTCAGCTAAAGTAAGTCATAAGGCTAGGCTGAATCTAAGAAGAATTGCAAAGTTACATCATACTTGTATATTTGGGAACAGTACTTAAGTCAGCTACAACAAAGTCATCAATTATTTTTTAAGTCAAAAATAATGCTGCAAGAGTTAATTAGATACAGAAGAATTAATATTTATTTTGGAATTTTACTGTGATTTTTAAATATAGAACCAGAAGTATAGCCAATTGTTATGATTATTTATTTTCTTTTTAAAAATATTTTATGTGTATGCGTGTATTGCCTGCATGTAGGTAAGTGTATCCGTGTCGTGCAATGCCCGTGGAGAAGAGATGAGACTGTCAGATTCCCTGGAAATGGAGTTATGGACAGTTGTTATGCGGGTGCTGGGATTTGAATGCAGGTCTTGTGCAAAAACAGTCAGTGCTCTTAACCACTGAGCCATCTCTCCAGCCCCAATGATTATTTATTTTCTTACCAATAGCTCATTTTGGGAACCACTTAAACACCAAATATCAATTATCCACATGTAAGAAGAGGTGAAATACATTATTTAGCTTAAGGTATTTTATAACCATATGTCGTAACACACATATTATCTACTAATAAAAGAGGTCCTCAAGCCAAAGAATTGTTTTGTGGTCTTGTCTGTTCCTTGACCTTGACGTTAGTATTTATTTTACAAATATGCTTCAGTATTTAATAGTGCCTTTAAATGTGGTGAATATAATAGAGAACATAGATATTTTATAAAGATACACATTTAGTGAAAGATGCAGAGATGGAACTTCAGATGCTAGGGATGCCTTCAGAGTATTACCAGGTTCACTGTCAAGTTTACTCAATGTCTGTGGTTCTCAACTGTTTCCTATTAAAATAGAACATCAAAAAAATTGAGCGGAAATGAATTGAAATAATGCCTGAAATGCCTGGTTCACTTTCAAAAGCAAGAAATATCTTAAAGCCATGGAAATATTTTTAAAGCCTTTACATAACCTGAATACACAGAAGATGGTACTGTTTTTACACAGTCTTGATAAAGCTTTAGAAGACAGAGTTTTGTACAAAATTAAATTTTCTAAGGACATAACCATACAAGCTCAGTAATGTTCCAAAACAAATTCAAGAAGAAACAATAAAATATTTTCTGAGCATCTTCTATGTACCAAGACCCCAGCCATACCACAGATGCTAACTGTACCTTCATTGTGCTCATAGGTGTATATCAAAGTAATAGTTCCAAAAATCCACATCTGAATAAATCATTGAATACTGAAGAAAATTTACAATGTAAACACATCTGAATCTATCATGCATTTCATAATCAAGGAAAAGTATAGGCATCAAAGTAGCTCCTTTTGGACAAATGGAAACTCATGCTGCTGATTGAATGGAGCTCAGACTGCACGTAATAACAGTGACAGATACTCTGCAGCAGATGTCGCTGAGGTCTGAGCCCTAAGAGATCACTCTCTGGAAGGCAAAATGAAGCGTTCTGGGTCACCTCCCATCAAAGGCTGTCTAGAGTTCATTGGCCAACTATCTTTAATTAGGCCTGCATATTCATGTCGTATTATCCCTCATTTTAATCTGAGACTAGACAATCAGACTGCTGGCATTTTATATTATAAAATTTATAGTGAGGATGTTATTGATTATTGGCATCATTCCAGTACTATCCATTTTCTATGAGACAGGAGGAAGAAAGCTGAGAAAGGCAGCAATAAGATTAATGGTATTAATTCCTGAAGTGCCTGTCTTAGTAAACGACCTTGAACTAATAGAAAACATAAAATAAGTCAAAAAGATTATCGAACACAAGAACGAAAATTTAAAATATGTAGGATTACAAGACAGAAAACAAAAAACCATTTTAAATGTGCACATGCACCTACCGTGCACCTGTATTGCTATCTTTTGGAGGTCAGAGAACCTTAAATAAGGAAGGCTTATTAATCCTGACTTCATTTCCTGACACACAGTTGCATGCCGTCTATCCAGCCCTCCTGTTTTTGTTATCTCTGACTTTTCACTTTTATTTCTGTACGCTTTTCTTATTCCCAATACAAGAACTAATAAGTTTTATGGTTTAGATATGAACTATGCCAAAGGCTGGTGTGTTGAAGGGTCAATGTAGTAGTGTTCAGAGAATGGTGAGGACTCTAACTTAATAAAAAAATCAATCAGTTGATGGTTAAATAGACTATTAAGCATTGAGATACTTTGGGAGGAAGTGGGTGGCTAGGTTTCCCCTGAAGGATATAACTTAACTCTGGTTCCTTCCTTCTTCATTTCCTGTGCTTCCCAGTCACTAGAAAAGTCTCTTGACAAATATTATAGTTCTGTTAATGCACGCATATTGTTTCTTGATGCTCCTATACACATTTGCATTAGTCATATCTCAGTGACTGAAATAAATGGATTTTTAAAATACAAGGCTATTTAAAGATTTTTCTCTTGAAAAACTGTGTCTTCAACTGTCTTGAAATGGACTTTACTTTGATTGCATGCCCTTCTCTTGCTGGTGAGGGAGGGAATATCTGGTTTTAATACTCCAAGATGGCAGGACACCTGACATCCAACCCTGGGTTGATGAGTTCACAGCACTGTGTTAGTCATATGTACTTGCATCCCCCAGGAGAAAGAAAGATACCGTAGGCTGTACAGGGCCTCACGGGGACGGCAATGGAGAGCTGAGTGAGCATCAGGGGCTGTAGGAGGGAGAATGATAGCAATGTACTTTGTAATTTTCAAAAGCAATTACACCCTCCCACAGGATGTTGAACATTAAATTTTATTATATTCTCCTAAACTATATGAATTATGTTGTGGGCTTCCGGGGATATGAAATCCTTTAGACTCAGGACCTGTTAGAGTATGTGCGACTCTTTAGACAGAATAATAGCTAAATGGAGACACTTTCCCATTGGGTTTGGGGACAAATCCCCAGTCAGAATATGAAAGCTCAGCTAGGCCTTTGGGGACCTGTGAGGCTCAAAGACATCAAGGCAGCACATGAAATTTTAAGCTGTGCAATACAACTTGAAATTTGTACACTGTCTTCTGTCAAGGCTCCCAGAGGCCTCATAAAAGTTCTTTCTTTTTGTTTTCTTCTAAACGCAATTGAACAACATCCTGTTAGCATCTAAAGTAAGACAAACCTCCTCCTTGCTTCACTGCATTCATTCCAATGTAACATGGGCCTGGCCGGCGTGTTTCTGTTTTCAAATGCATGAAACATTCATATATGCTGATTTTCCTGCTAAATCTAATGGAAACTCTATTACGTTCAGACAGAGAGAAGATGCCCATAAAAAGGTATGCTCTCTGACTGCTTCAACCAGGATAGGCTGACAAGTTAAGCGATTTGATCATATTGAATGAACTTCTTCTGTTGTCCCTGAAGAGAACTGGCACACCCCAGCAGCAGCACAGGGCTGGAGGCTACGCACAGGGAAGCAAGTGTTCAGTGTCCTACTGAGGGAATGATTAAAATGCAGAGTACCATCTCACTCAGAAGATTTAATGGAAAAGGAAAACAGGCAACTTTCTGGATATCATGAAGAAGATCTGCACTGACCACTCTCTTGGTAGAGTGAAAGAGGCTGTGCCATCTGACTAGAAAATGTGATCTTGGAGAATACAGGTTGCTTCTAAGTAGCTTTCCAAGTGTGTAGCAGAAGAGGAAGGCAAACAGGAAAACTGGGATTGTACTGGGGCCGCGAGGGTCCCAGAGGGAAGAGGGTGTGGCACAGATGCGGCTTTGCTTTTAAGCAAGCCTCAATCATTGTGCTTACTAAGGGCAAACAACAGTTCTGTCATCTAAACAGGCATTTTGTAACACTTGTAAGACTTCTGAAATTCTGTTCCAGCGGATTTGAAGGTTCCTATTAGTGTCAGCTACTTCACCAAGACATCTAAAACACAGACTCAGGTCCCCCTGACGCTCAGCCAAATGAATGGTTTACTTTCTGAGCATCTCCCTGGGACATCAATAAATACAAGATTTTAAGAATTTCCATGAGCTTAAGTAGAAGAAATGTCTACCTTAGAGTTTTTTCCTACATGTTTTTGTTTCTTGTTTGCCTTTGTTTACTATCAAATTGGTATGAACCATCTCTTATTTACCTATATATAAAATGCATTATAAATAATAAGATATTATGCATGTGATCTAAACACATTTCTTTAAATCCAAGTGACTTTATAGAGGAGGAGAGGATGGGAGAAAAAAAACTTATTTAATATTCTTTGAAGAACTGAGTATGCCTCAGCCTATGACAGATATTTTATTAGATTAATCCGACATCGTGAGTTTAAACTCCACTTTTGCCACATCCTGGATACGGGTGTCTTATCATTTGTGAAACTTGGACTCCTCAATTCTGAAGTCAAAATTAGATGAGGACAAATTAAGTTGACCTATTTGAGCAGCCAGCTCTAAGAATCATGTCATATGTGTCATGCACACGGAGACAAAAAGCAGAAAGATGAACAATTATTTCAAGGTGATATTATGTATTCAACCTAAGGATTTCTTCTAAAATATTCTCTAGTCAAACATATAGGAAAGACTAGAATAGGCCCTAGTGCAGAACACAAAAATACTGGGGCTTATCTTTCTAGATTTTATAAGAGAATCATGAATTTATTTAGAAATATATGAAACATTTAAGGGCAAAGTCTAACATACACATTACTGTTGATCAAGTTGTACATTACATAAAACACAGCTCTAACGTTTGAGAGAAGAATGGAAGATCCACCCACCAGTGGTGCAAGCCAGCCCTCATCCCTCACAACTTTAGAGCTTGCACTGTGAACTGGAGAATGGAGTGATCATTCTAGATGTCTAAATGGAGGCTACACTTCAGTAGAGACCATATCATGCATCGATCGCACTGCATGGACTAGCAAGAGTAAGGACAGATGCTGAGTTCTTATTCTGGCCCCGTGGACTGAAGAGACAAATGGCTCTAGAGCAAGTTGATTAAATCAGGCATTGTTTCCTCAGGAAGAGAGAGTGGTTAGCCCATACTGGCATTGAAACATGTTCTTTTATGGATTTGCCTCCCCTGTTGACAGCATCTTGGCAAACAGCATCATGGAGAAGTCAGTGAATATCTGGACTATTGGCATGGGATGTTGTAGATGTGTTGGACTAGGGGACCTACTTTATAATGAAAGATTTGTTACGGTGGTGTGGATATGGAGTCACTGCATGGAGCTAAATATCATCACATATTGCAACAGCCAGCAGTGTCTAGTCTGGTGGAAAATAGAATGACTTTACAGACAAACACAACATGGTAGTTTGAGATGATACCTTCAGTGTTTGGGTCATCCTTTCTAAACTTATTGGATAAACTCAGTAGAAGTAGCCATTAGATGTGGTGTCTCCCACAGGTAAAAAATTCAAGTCTGGGCATCACATTGGTATGGCTGTTCTCACATCACTTCACCTCCTGTCTTGGGGAGATTTGTGCTCCTATTTCATACTACTACATATTTAACTTTTGCTTTTTGTTGCCTGGGGACCAGTAGTCACAGACATGAGTCACTATACTGCCAAAACTACTTTCTCAAAAGACACCGAAGAGAACAATACATGGTTCTTAGACAGTTTGCTGGGTGTTCCTTGGTGCTTTTGAGACCAGTGATAACTAAATGAGCAGAGGAGTCATGCATAGTCTGAAAGACAATATTCAGAAGGCAACCCAGTATTGCAGCCTTGGGATTAACTAAGTGGCAAGGAGTGGAGCTTGTCCTGCTAACTTTCAAAGAAAAGCCAAGCAGCTAGTTATTCAAAGAAGCAGTGTTAGCATAGGGCGTAGCCAACGTGGAGTGGTAATGAGCTGGGAATGGAGTAAAGCAAGAACGCTGCTGTTCACTGTTTTCCTGTATCTTTCAGACTTTAGAAGTCAGATTCTAACTATGAGTATTTGCCTTTTATTTTGACAGAGGGTTTTATTTTCAAAGCAAGGAATGTTCATGTATACAAGGCTGTACAGATCTGTTTTAGGGCATGTTTTGGTTCTAGATAGCAGAGTATCAGAGAAAGATTTAATCAAATAGGGAGTTTTTCCCTCTTCTCTCCTTATCAAACATTTAACACTTTGAGTAATAGTTTTTAGAAGGAGGACCATATTCAGAAGATATTGCTGTGGTTCTGAGACCACCCCAAAATGTCAGAGCTCTGGGTAAGAAAGTTTCATAGTGCTCTTTGTTTTTCTGTCTCAGTAAAAGCTTCATCTAGCTGGCTCCTCCAAACTCTTCCAATTTCCTTTCACAAACCAGTTCCAAAGTCTAAGAACCAGAAAGTTAGCTAAAGTCTCAGCAATGTCCCTATTCTTAGTACACAATCAATATGTAAGATGTGACTTAACTTTCCTGAACTTAGTAGGTACCTGACTGACACCAAAATGTAACTGTTTTATAGGAAGTGAAGTGTGTGTGTGTGTGTGTGTGTGTGTGTGTGTGTGTGTGTGATGTGTATGTGTTTGTGTGTTCCCAAAGACTCTCCCTTTCCTTTACTTTATAGGCTCAATCTCCATTATTCTATTAAAACTGTTTTGGCTCAGGCAACCAATGAATCCAAACTCACTAAAAATGCTTTATTTTGGGAATAGGTTGTGCAGTGATATTTCTTTTACAGAAAGTAAAAAATGCTGCACCAGTACAAGCAGCAGGCAATCTTGTACAGAGAGAGCAAACTGAGGGAGAATTGATAAAGATTAGGCATTTTCTTTTCCCTTGTCTTCTTTAAAGTAAGAATTTACCCCATGGAGAGTCTTCAATCAAATTCTCTTCTATTTTTCAGTGGCAGAACCAATTCTTATACATCAATACATGAGCTATGACTTAACTTTCCTGAGCTTAGTAGGTACCTGACTGACAGCAATAAGAAACTGCTTTCCAAGGAAGTGAACAGAATGGTTTTGAAGTAGGCAACACACATTTTGTGCCTTAACAGGAGATGGAAAGGACAAGACAAGACAGGAGATGGGATTATCAATCTAGAGATCAGAAGAGTATCAAAATGAGCAGACCTAGAATTCTAATGAAGAATAAATCAGATGCCATTGGATGAAATTTGATGAAATCACCTGCGAGTGGAAGCCAATGATAAGAGGCCTGGGGATTGATCCTGGCTTCCAGCTTCTGGTTTCACTGATGTACTTAGAAGAAGAAGGAGAGGAAGATGAATAACAGTGGTGTAGAAAGCAACTGAAGAATGGGGCATCCTAGGAGAAGGAAAGCATCCAAGGGAGGAGATGTGACCTCAAAGCAACAGAGAGCTTAAGGGAAGAGAAGGGGAGGGGAGGGGAG
>NW_008354009.1:934728-954444 GCF_000622305.1 Nannospalax galili
GGGAGGGAAGGTGAGAAACCACTGTGCAGTGACCTGGGATTCATTGATAGTTGATGCTAAGGCTGTTCAAATAGAATAATGGGAATTAAATTATCCCAACAGTGGCTGAAGGAAAGGGAGTGTGTTTGGGACTCTATCTCTCTTTATCTCCCTCTCCTACACTCGATTATTTGTGCTGTTCCTCTGGAGGACCCTGGATAATACAGATCTTGGAAGCCAGGGTTTAGGGCCCCACTGTGACTTAAAATGACTATGTGTTTCTTTAACCTTTGGAACTGGTTTGTGTGCAAAGTGTGGAAAAGTTTTGGAAGAGTTTGGAGAAACAATCTAGATTGTAATATTGTAATCAGAACTTAATGAGTGATTCTGCAGTGATCTCAAAAGACAGACTGTAGAAAGGCTACCCTCATGAGTATTCAGACAGAAATGAAGGTTACACGGGAGGCCATCCCATGTTATATTATGGCAAAGAACTTGTCTGATCTTGTTTGCGTTCTGGTACTGTGTGTGACTCTGAGTGTAGATGTGACAAACTTACTTGGTAGAAGAAATTTCAAGACACCACAGACTGGGGGGAAGGAGCATGTCATGGATATTGCTAGCAATTTTATCCAGATTGTTTATAGTATGAATCAGCATTAGAAATCAGAATAGAAAATTTTGAACTTGCAATTTGACCAAAAATAAAATATGCAGATTTGGGACTAAGGAAGACACAGTCCCTGAAGACAGAGCCATTAAAAGGAAGTTAAGTATTTTGCTTTGGCACAATAAGAAAGATGTTTTGAGGGTATTTCACAGTAAGCTACAGTGTAAAAGAGTAAAAAACATATTTGAAAGCCTTTCACGGAGAAATACTCACCTTCAGAGATTTTGATGCAGAGACATGCTTAGAGCATTGCTTCCCCAGAGTTAGTTTCTCTTGCACAACCACCCAGGCACTGAGAGGCAACTGTAGCTATGGTTCAAGGATTCCAGCTAATGTTGAAACCGACAGACTTTGGAGCCATCCATGAGAGACTTTTATTTATTTATTTATTTATTTATTTATTTATTTATTTATTTATTGAGTTAGGATATTGCTATATAGCTAAATCTGGTCTCACATCCAGTATATAGTCCAGGAGGCCTCAAACATACAGTTTTATAGTCCCCACCTCAGTAGTTTTGGGATTACACTTGCTACCATGCTCAGTATGATACTGGTTTTGTAGGTATGCAGGATATTGAAGCTATTGGCTTGCAGTGGCTTCCACCCCGATCTCAAAGGGAGCCCTGGGAGGCTGTGAAGAGGGGAGCAGATTGGCATCCACACTATTGGCATCTGAGAAGGCAGGGGTTGAAGCTTTGTGTGTTGGCTAGTTTTTTTTTTTTTTTTTTTTTTTTTATTTTTTTTTTTTTTTTTTTTTTTTCATACAGAAGAATTCATTCCAAAGCAATTGACATTGAGACGTTTTCACATGCATTTCTAATCTCTATATACATGACTATCACTGGTCACAGTCGCCCACCTTCTGAGCTCCTCGGCATCTGAGCATGAATACAAACTCGTCAGATAGACAGCCTTCCTCTCCCACTAGAGGCTCCATACTCTGCCATCCCTGTCACTGTCCACTGTGTTGTCAGCACCCTCATCCATTCCCCCTGTCTGCCCTTCTGGTAAATCTAGGTGTTGCCTAGTTTTTGTCAACTTGACACAAAATAGAGACACTTATGAAGAGGGAGCCTCAATTAAATGGTTTCCTCCATTAAATTGGCTTGTGCCTGTCCCTAGGGCATTTTCTTCATTACTGGATGATATGGGAGGGTCCAGAGAACTGTGTGTAGTGCCATACCTGAGCAGATGGGCCCAAGTTGCATAAGAAATGTGGCTGAGAAAGCCAGAGGGAACCAGGTCAGTAAGCAGAGTTCCCCCATGGTCTCTGCTTCAGGTACTACCTTCAGGTTCCTGCCTTGACCACCCTCAGTGATGGCCTGCAACCTGTAATCCTTTCCTACTCAATGTGGTTTTGGTCAGTGCTTTATCAAAGCAACAGAAAGCAAACTAAAACACCATGAAAGACTAAAGCTGCCCTGGAGAACTCAAGAAGTTAGAGATTCCAAGTACCTGAAATGTCTTTTAAGGAAGACCACAAGAAGCCTGCACAAAAGGGAGCTGTGTGGGTTGTGGACAGCTATACTGCAGAAACAGCTTATTTGGAGCTGTGAATGAAAGTTCTCAGAAAAACTGCATCTTAAAAATAAACATTCTGCAAAGTTGATCATCTGTTTTGAACTTCAGTGATTTGGAGACTTTGGAATGCACATCCAGGGCCTAAATGCCTTTTATCTTGGGTAAACCTTACCCCCCAAGTAGTCATTCCTTGCCCACCTTTGTCTCTAACTTCACACTCTGTGACTAGATAAAAACATTTTGGAATGTATTTACTTAGCAGATCATCAGCTTCCAGCAGCCAAAAGGCTGAATGCCAATCAGAAAGCCTTTGAGGCCTGTAGCTGAGATTTCTCATTTGCTCTAACTGCCTATTTAATGCTTCCACCAATATACTTCAAAAGCGTCATGACATGTAACTTTTCTTTGTCCTGTTGCTACAAAAGCTTCATGAAACTTACAATGTTGGAACATGGAATTTGAGGTAACCTGAATCTGTGGGCCCTGACCATGGTCTCTCGGTCTCTCGGTCTCTCGGTCTCTTTCTCTCTCTCTCTCTCTCTCTCTCTCTCTCTCTCTCTCTTGAGACAGGGTTTCCCTTTAGCCCCAGCTGGCCTGGCACCTGGAACTTGCTATGTAGACTAGACTGGCCTTGATATCACAGAGATCTGCCTGTCTCTGCCTTCCTAGTGCTGGGATTAGAAGCATGTGCCACCACACACCCCCCCTTTAAAATTTTAGGTGATGCTGGAACTTATGAGGCTTTGAAAACTGCTGAAGATTCACTAAATGGATTTTGCATTGTAATATAGATACCAGCCTTTTAGAGCTAGATGAAGAATATTGTATTTTGAATCTGGAATGTTGGCTGAAGACTCAGATGTCAAAGGGTCAGTTGTTAGCAACTTTTGGGAAACGATTTCATTATGAAGGCTTTGACTTCATCAATGGACATGAATTGATGGTGTTATTTGGAGGTGACAGAAAATAGGAGGTAGGACCGGACTGAAGAAAGCACGGACATGGGTTTCATGCTTTTAACTTCAGTCATCATGGAGGAACAAACAGTATTTGATCTTATATCATCTACTTGAAATTGCAAGCCTGACGTGACACTGTATTACATTGCTTTACAAATATGTTTCTTGCTTTTTTATAAAAAAATCATAATTCTTGGGGGCTGGAGAGATGGCTCTGCGGTTAAGAACACTGACTGTCTTGCAGAAGACCCCGGCTCGAATCCCAGCACCCACAAGGCAGCTAACAACTGTCTGCAACTCCAGTTCCAGGGGATCCGACACCCTCTTCTGTCCTCCGTGGGCACTGCACGACGTGGGTGCACTTACCTACATGCAGGCAATATGTGCATACACATAAAATAAAAATAATAAAAACTAAAAAATCATAATTCACACAGGGAAATATTTTTAATTAAATATGCATAGATCTTACTATGCATCTACATATGTTTTCTGAACACTATGCTGTTATTCTTTGTATAACTCAGTTTGTTTAATGAAAGTTTTGTGATTACTTCTTAAATTTCTTAAGCTGTGTTTTTATTGTACATCTGGTCAGTTTAATAAAGAGTAGTCCGATTGGTTCTTCTTGTGCATTAAATGTAACTTAGGGCAAAGGATGCCTCTCTAACTATTCACAAAGCATAATGTTTTTCATAACAACATTTGCCATCATTTATTCTTACTTCTCTACAATGAATAACATATAACATTCATGTTCAACAGTCTCCCATGAGTGTTCCAAAGTTTGTGGGCTGTGACAGAAATTTCATGGGACTAAAAGCTGTAGCTCTGCCTTTTTTCTCTCTTAGAATGAGATGAAAGGCTTCAAGTGAGTTACCAGAACTTGTTTTATCAATAACAGGGCTTATTATATATTTCTAAAATGAAAAAGTAATTCCCACATTTCAGTCCTCTAGTAGAACTCTATTAATGTGAAAAAATATTCCATCTCAGAATAATATGGTTATAAATCATCTACTTAGAAAATGAATGTATATTTTCCTCAGGATCTGGAGCGTCCAAACCCAGAGAAGGAGCATCTTGCTCCTTTTTGTTTCTATTGACAGTATACAGACAGTGGTTTCACAAGCTTCAGGGACAAAGCCAAGGACATAAAACTTACAAACACCTTGATCTTCTATAGGCTAAATGCTACATCTTTGTGTTTTTATTTTATTTTATTTTCTATGTTCCTTCCTCATATCCTATGAAAGAGGGAAACTCAATCAAGTTTTAGAACTATGAGCGCAGTACAAGAAAGCAGTAGACCAGGAGTGAAAACAGGACAAAGATCAAGATTCCTCAATTGATAAAAATGGGATAAATATTTGAAACATAAAACTCATTATCATGGCTAATGCACAGCACTTTCTAGAATGCTACCATGTCAATACCACTGACTGTTGTTCTTTCAAGTAGAGATAGAATTATTAGCCTGTTCCCTGATAGGGATCCTGTCAACAAGAAGTCAGGATGTTTTCCTAGGAAGTAAGAGATAGAGGGAAACATATAAGAAACTCAGTAATCACAGGAGAAAGTTTGAGGCACTGAGTGTTAAGCAACTAAGTCAAAATATGTTATGCAATGACTCAAAGAAAAGCTCATAAATTTTCTTGTTTAGCAGACCTTTGACAGATTAATTATCCAATTTAAGGATTTCTTGTTTGAAGTTGCCATCCATGTGTTGACCAGCAAATTGCTGTTTTCTGGGAAGCATACAGGTTGAGTCAGAATCTTCTTTCTCCTCCACAGGAATGGTACAGCACAGTAGTTCAAATATTCTCACTTTGAGATTCATGATATTACAGTTATGACTGTGATTATCACTTAAATTAAAATTTTGTGACTTAAATGCAGAAGGAAAACTTTTCTTACTGTGTTGTGACTATCCTAGGTGACTGAAGAAACTGTATTGTCAAGTATATTACTATTAACTGCCAATTTTTCTGCATGGACAGAGAACATGGCAGACTAGCCTTTCTGATGATGCTTGAACAACAAGAAAATGGACTCTGTATTTCCCTGAGAAGCAATTGACCTGGGGAATTAAATGTTAACTTCTGATAATTTTCACTGAAATGTCTACAATCTAAATTTAAAATATCTTATTTCCTGCTAAGGTTAATTTGGAAAGGAATTCTGTTAATTTTCATAGCAAAATTCAACTAATTAAATCTTTTGTGAAACGCTAGAGTTAGAAAAGTCAGGAAAATGTTATCCCTAATCTTATCAGAGTAAGAAATGAATGAGGAAAAACTCTAAATTCTCCTAAAAGTTCTTTTTGAGACAATCTCTAAAAGTGGTGTAATTATAATCAGACAGTTCCCTCGTCAACAGAAAAAAGATGCATCATATTGTTCATCCCAACTCTAAAGTTAGGTGATTCTGGAGCTAAAATTCTGCAAACATGAAATCTGACTAGTAGAATACAGAGTTCAGGAAGGTCAATAACCTGAGTGATGGTAAATATGAACTGTGGTAGTATCTTTCTTGCAGCTCATAATTGCAGCAGTAACCAAGAAAGAAAAGCCAGCTCATTTTAGAATACCGTCACACTGTTGAGATTTTATAGCACAATCTCAGTAATGACTATGATAGTACAAGTGTTTTCATTTGTCCTTTCTAGAATGAAGAATTTGACATTGACAAAATTTTTACCATTTTTCTTTTTCTATATAGACATTAGATGATAAATCAGTATTCAAACTTATAAAGATTGAATTTGGAGACTTATTTTAAAGAGTTAGTGTTAATTGTGTGTGTGTGTGTGTGTGTGTGTGTGTGTGTGTGTGTATGTGAAGGTGATTATAGAGGCTCAAAGACGTTATGGGTTCCCATGGAGTCAGAGTTACAGTTGATTGTGAACCTCCTGACATGGGTGCTGGGAACTGAACTCAGGTCCTCTGCAAATGTTCTATGGACTCTTAACCAATAAGCTATCTCTCCAGCCCCTGGGGGCTTATTTAAAAATAATATAGAGGCAGGAGAGATGACTCAGTGGTTAAGAGCACTTTCTGTTCTTGTAGAAGAACCAGGCTTGATTCCCAGCACCCATGTAGGGAAGTTCACAAATGCCTGTAACTCCAGTAACTCCAGCTTTTTGGGGATCTGATGCCCTCTTCTGGTCTCCACTGACACCAGCAGGCATGGTTGACATAGGTAAATGCAGGCAAAACACTCATATACATACTAATAAATCTGAAAGTTATTTATTTTTTAAATATATTTTTATTAAATTTTTGAGGATTTCATACAGTACATCTTAATCATATTTAGATTAACCTTCCATATCTGAAACCCCCATAGTCCACCATGGGACTTCTTGCATTTTATCACATATGCTAAGGCCTATCCAGTCAAGTTTGTATACCCAGATGTCCCTCAGTGGGAGTTCATTTACTGGAGTCTGTTCAGTCTTTCTAGCATCACACTCTTTGCCAATAATTCTTTACCAAAGTTGTGGCCCCTGCCCATTTCCCCAGTTCTATGCTGGTTTTTATCTCTTTGAGTTTGCATGGGTCTTGTGTATGTGGTCACCCTTGCTTCAAATTCATATAAGCAAGGTCCCAGGAGCCTGTAAGACTATCCATGTGGTCACGTACCTCCCTTGACTCTTGAAATCTTTCTGCCTCCTCTTCCACAATAGTCCCTGAGCCTGGGTGGGTGAAGCTTAATATAGGAGTTGTGTCCGGGACTCATACTCTGCAGGCTCTTATTTTCTGCACTTTGGCCAGTTGTGGCCTTTTGTGTTTATTGCCCCTGGTTGCGAGAGGAAACTTCACTGATGAGAGTTGAGAGACGCATTAGCATTCTTTCTATCCTTGTTCCATTATGTTCCCTGAACTTTAGGTGTAGAGGTTCCATTATAGATGTGTCACCTGTGATTGGGTATCTCACAGACACTTACTCTGTGTGTGACCAGTTGTGGAAATTTGTCCATTGCAAAAGAAGCTTCTTTGATGAGTGGTGACTTGCATATTTCTCTGTCAATATAAGGATCCATATTTAGCATATAGTAAGAAATTACATTTGTCAAGGGCTATGACACACTAAGTGTTTTCTTAAGAACTGTGGCTTCCCATGTATGTATACATGTGTATTCTATGTATATTTGGTTATGTTTACAGTGCCAAACATGATTTTCCTCTTATTTAGCAGGTTTTAAGTCCAATTAAGTAGCTGTTGATTACTCCTAAAATAAAGTGCCATGACTGCACCAACAGAGTTTGCTAATGTTGTGGTTATGAAAGTTATTTTAAAATTTAAAAAAATATAAATCAGGTGATATTCAACATCTAGAATTTTGCTTTAAAAACAAGCTAATGTGCCTTCAAAAATGTCTGTTCTTTGTCCATTGTTAGGTTATTTCATAGATTGCATTTAAGTATATTTTATATTTTATTATTTTGTTATTTTATGTTTGATTGTGCTGACTACATGTGTGTAAGTGTATCTGTGTTGTGTGATGCACATTGATGTCAGAAGAGAGTGTCAGATCCTCGGGACTTGGAGTTATGGATGGTTGTTAGCCACCATGTCAGTGCTGGGAAGCAAACCCTGGTCCTCTGCCAGAGCAGCCAGTGCTCTTATCCACTGAGCAATTTCTCCGCCCCTATAAATTGCACTTAATAGGCACTAATGTACAGTCAGCTTTCCTTGCTTGTTTTCTTGCTATTTCCATAAATTCAACAATCTCGTATCTCCATATATGATCTTAACGCCAACTTTTATTTTCTACAGCTTCAACATATCTAACTGCCATTTGACCTTCATGCCATTGTATGCATAGACGGTGCCTCACTCAATGCAGTTTAAATCTAACCCCCACCTTTGTGATGGTTGATATTCATTAGCAATATTTTTTGCTCTCTTGTTTGTTTGTTTGACAGACTCTCCTTATCTTCCTAGTCCCAGCAGGCCTCTAAGTCACTCTGCGGATCAGACTGGCCTAGATCTCACAGAAATCTGTCTGCCTCTGCCTCCTGCCTAGGGCACACACCATCACGCTTGGTGTTGTCACAACATTTTTAATCTAGCCTGGTTCCATGATCCTGCCACAGAGCCAGTCTGTGATGCCCACATTCCAGGAAGCTGGTGACAATAATTAAATTTCATTGTTAGAAATTAGCTATTTAACATGGCATGCAGACAACTTTTTCCTTACACTTAAAAGATCTGTTGATACCCTATTTCTTGGACTCTGGAAAGATTTTAACAGAATGATTTTACTACCAAATTCATTTTCCTGAGTGGGACATGTGGCCTCTCTGAAAGCTGGCCTTTGTTCACAAAAATGGGAGTGCAAAGCTCTGAGCTAGTCATCATGAAGTTTTGTGGGAAGGGGATAATGCATTAGGCTTAAAGAATCCGCATAATGTGATTTTTAGGTTTTCAAGTAAATGCATTCTCATGTACTTGTGTTAGGGAGGCCAGGGTGGATGCTTTAGAATTCTAAGTGAGATACAACTCTAACCATCAGCCAAGGCAACATGGTGCTCATTTATGTGACTGAGGCCTTGCATATAGCTGTGCCCTCCTCCCAGGACTGTGTGTATTGCCTTCAAGTTTTAAATCTAACTGATTTTTTAAAATGTGTGTTAGGAGGTATAAAACTTATTGAGTTCATTCTCTAATTGTGCAGCAGATTCTCCTGGAAACAGCACAGCCTATACACTAAGAAGCAGGCATGCAGAATGTGCAAAAATCAAACTGAAAGCAAACACAGTGAAAGAAGACATGGATACACTGACTACGTCAGAAGGCACTCTTCAGGGTGAAAGATGCATAAACATTAAAAGATAACTTGAATATAACATTTTGGATAAAACAACTATCTATGACTATTCAAGTTAATGTTAAGGGTTTGTAGACGTTACAAGGGCACTGGAAAGTATATAAAAACTCAATAGAGAAACAGACATCTGACATGCTACTTTCTCAGAAGGAAACATGAATTATCAATAAACATAAATAGTTACTAACCCTCACTTGCGTTCTAAAAATCACATTAAATAGTGAAGAGATACTTCTTTTTATATATCAGAGTGCCGAAGGTACAGAGAGATGATCATTTTAAATGACTTTTTGGTAAGTATTCGCCTAACTTTCCTTATGGAAATAAAATTTAATAACTTTAGCAGAAAGCACTATTAAAATTTAAACTACATATACTTAAGTATTCCACCTTTTCATGTTCATCCTGACACCCATGTACAATTGACATATGAACAAGGATGTTCCTTATGGTGTTGCTTGTGAAGCAAAGAGAAACTCTTATGTAGCCAACCATCAAGCTAAAATTAAAAATACAACATGTTCTTTTATACTCATATAGCATACATATAAATCAAACGCACATACGTTTCTATAGATAAAACTATTTGGAGGGAACAGTATGAGAACTGGCTGGAAGGATGAAACCTAGAACTCAGGTCACCTCTGATAGAAGCATCAGTGAGTACTTGATTTTATTTGTGGGACTTGATTTTATTTTGCGTGGGACTTGATTTTTGCATTGCATGAAGTATTTGCTACTATGTTATCTGGATAACTAAAAAGAATCATTCAAAAATAAGTCAGTGAATTATCTTTTAGTTGAAGAGGGAAGATTTGAAAACAGGACTCAGATGCTTGAAAGGAACAGCTTGAAGACATAAACACTTAACCATGTATATAGCAGAGTTAGACTGAAATTACTGTCCTCCTCACCACTGATGTCACAGAGCAAGACAAGGACTTAGTTTTAGGAGCCTGAAATTAAAATTTTCACTTAAGACAGCCAGAGCCAGGGCCTCGTATCAGTTAAATCATATCTACGAAAAGATTATTTGCATTGGTTACTGAGTTTAAATTACTCACTAAAAGCTCTTCATTTAGGGCTGGGGTGGTGACTCAGTGGTAAAATATTTACCTTCTAAGCAAGAAGACCTGAGTTCAGATTCCCCCCAAACATAAATGTCAAATGAAGTGGGGTGGTGAGGTGGGAGGCTGAAATATACTGGAGCCAGCTGGCTGACTAGCTCATCCTAGCCTATTTGATCTTGTTCCAGGCCAAGGAAAGTCCCCTTCCTGTCTCAGGGAAAAAACGGGTGAAAAGTTTGTAATGAACGATATCAAAGTTGTTCTTTGACCTACACATACATGTGCACATGTGAAAGTGCACATTCATACACACACACACACACACACACACACACACACACACACAAACTCTTCATTTATTTTAGTAGATGTTAGTATTCGAGATGCCTATCTTTTCCAGCTAAGAATGCATTTGATTATATCTGGAGTGAAACAAATTTAAGTATATATTAATAAAAGACTAGTTAGAGGATTTCATATAGCTGTCAAAATAGTATGTGACGAAGAACCCTGCTTCCTCTGGTTCTGTGCTCTAAGGCAAATGTGTTGGGATTGATTTACCTACAAACAATTTAAAATCCAGTAAATACATTAATTCATTATTTCACAAAGATATTAGTGTTAGAACAAGAGGTCTCTAGGTAGGTGTGTCCAGATTTATTTGGCTTTTCATCTTTGTGTTTGTTGCCACATTGTTGCAAAACAGCCACTCCAGGCCAGAGATCACTTTGTTATCCCACTGTGACGAAACCAACACCGCACTTCTCAGAACGCAGCACAATTATTATTTAACTGAAAGGCATTGTACTGACATACGTCAACAGTGTTATTTGTTAGTTGTAGGGTGAGTGTATGTGAACAGGGATGAGGTGGTCCCTTAATGATCCTTGCATGTCAAACTAACCTATGAACAGTTAACTGCTGATTCTAAGGGTAGAACCGTGCTGTTCTTGTTCCAGATCCTGGGAAATACAAGTGTCCCTCATTCTCTGGTTCTCTGATATGAGAACTTGTAAATGTGCTTAATTATTTGTGTAAAACCTGTACTGTAACAACCCTATAAGGCAAGTTAGTCGAAACATTTATCTTTAATCCCGGTAAGCAGCTGTGAAGTGCACTCAATCAATGGTACAGCACCACTGGCTTGATACTGCAGCCTGTACTTACAGCAGGGCATGAGAGTCAGTGTTGTTGAAATTCAGAAACATTCTCTGATAGAATACAGAAGAAGGACCCTGGGAGTCCTAAGAAACAGGAATATTGCTTCTGTCATCTATATGATCAGCCATTCCCTACTTATTCACTAATCTGAAAAGGCTCACAGGTAACTCCGTTCACTGAAACATAAACGCTGGTGTGTATCAGTTTCCTTGAAAACACACACAGTGGACTCCACTCTCTAGACTACAGAAGAACTGTTTTGTTTGATCTTAGAGGAATGATGAATTAATCCCAGAGTGATAGAGGTCAACGAAAGCACTGAACTATCAGAGCCAAGAGTAAGAGCAGAGGGCTTTGGCTCCTAGGAACATATATCCAAGCACATCTTGAGTTTCTTATGGTAAAAAAGGCAGCTTTCCATACTGTGTTTGACGTATATAAGGGGGAGAGTTCAAGATTGAAAGAACACAGCCTAAATAGCCTAATTCCCAGACTGAGGATGAGTCTAAGATCCAGAACCCAGAACTCATTTGAAAAACTCTGAAACACTGGTGTAGTTATATTTTATGACGTCTTCCTGAAGCCTTCCAATGAGACACTTGAAGCTATTTATGAGGTAACTCCATGCTGACAGGGAAGTGATTGGAGGAGTTACAGACATGTCTTAGGTTGTTGCTTCAGTCGCATGATACACTGTGGAAACACAAGCAGTTCTGCATTTTAATGACCTGGCATGAGAGATGGTCAAGAACAAACCTCTGCAACACCTAGAACATTTGTCAAGACCATGAACCTGCAAGATATCCCTGGAGAAATTACGGAAGTTGGTTGAGGGTAGCAATTGCCACTACATTTGCATTTGATGTAGCAATTTGCCCAGTGCAAAAGCCAGATGAACTTGGAAGAATTACATTTTATGACTATAATCAGACAATTACAAAGTTTATAGCTTCATTGGAACTGAAATCTTAAATTACAATAGCTTTTTCTATTGTTCAATTCTAACAATAAAGGAACTTTTTTGGGAAAAAAATGTATTTTTACTCCCTCCCTTGCTTTAGGTATAGGTCATCTTTTCTGCTTTGACTTAAGACATACTAAAGGGGTTTTTAATCAACTTGATATCCCACAGGACACCTAGCATATCTATTATGTTAGGGACAGTCTATTAAATGGATTTAGTGAAGCAAGGATCCAAGATTTCCTATTAAGACATATTCTTGATAGAGGATGGGGTAAACACACATAAAAGATTAGGTTTCTTGAAATATCAAATTTTCTATATTAGATTATCCTCATTAAAGCTGGGACATATTTTTCCACTGGAATTACATAGAACAAAGAAAGGAACAGTGCTTGGTAAAGTTTGGACTTTTGAGGTAACAGAAATAATCTTTTGGTAGATTTCTTGAATAATTGCAGTGCTTAATGGCACTCACATCAAGAAAGGACTTTTGCCATAGGGCTGTTTAGCTGCAAGCTTTCTACAGTGTAGGTTTTGGGACTCAGTAGACTCAGTGTTACTAGAAATACCTGAGTTGGACAAATGTGCTCTACAAAGTCATAATGGCAACCTCGAGCCTCCCTAGGTTTTTTCCATGGAGACTTGGTTTACCTTGTAGTAATAATTCTCCTTTTTCCATGTGGTTCTTGACTTGCTTCTAGGCTTTGGTGGATACTGAATTCTTGAAAATGGCATCAAATGGTGTTTGACCAAAAATGTTCATTAAGAACTATGCATTACTCTACCCAGTATGTTACGAAATGGGCCCTACCTGTACAGCAGTTTCATTTTAAAATGGCAATAAACGAGAAGGGGTTCCAGGAAGTTGAAAAGAAGAAATAAAGAGCAAATGACACAGACTCATATGGTAATTGTTAAAGATGGCTTTAGCCAAAATAATTTTTTCCTTCTTTGAGCTGTTTCTCAGGCATTTGTTATAGTGACAAAAAGCCTAATGAATACACATTTTTATTTAGTTTCATTTTCCTGTTTCTTTAATACCTAAAACTTTTTGTTGAAACACCAACATTGCAAATTATCAATAAATTTTGGTTCTATGTGTTTATATACATGCATAATATACACGTACATGTCTATGTATCCTATAAGTATTTCTGATCTTTGGTATATGATGTAGTTATTTTCTTTGAGACAGGATCTTCCTATAGCCCCAGCTGTCCTGGAATTCACTATGTAGACTAGGCTGGCTTCCATCTCACAGAGATCCACCTACCTTTGCCTTCCAATTGCTGGGATTAGGGCATGTGCCACAATACCCATTCTTGAGGTACATTTTAGGCTATGTTAGGCAGACTCGGAGCAATCTTTCATTTAAATTACTGAGGTGATTTATTTCTACATGTAATTACTTATCTGTTGTTTTCTATGGTGGGTGGAACTATGTATTGGTCTTGTTTCTGTTGCTGCAACAACATATCTGAGGCAGAGTATTTTTATAAAGAAATATTTTATTTAGCATAAATTTTAGAGGCTGATACTTTAAGACTGAGTGGTCCAAGTGTTTGGCTTCTGATGAAGGATCTCTCAGCTGGGTCACAATATGGTGAAGCAGGAATGGAAATTACTGCAAGAAAAAGAGACCAAGAGTGTGGGGTGACCTCAATCACATAGGAATTTACTTATATGAGAAGTAACTCACTCTGTAAGATCAGCATCATCTTTTGTAAGGATGATACATTAAGGATCTAATTAACATCCATTGAATCATACATGCTAGTAAGAACATGGTATAGCCCAGATCTTAGATGTCTACCCTCAAACCCCTGTATTAAAGGCTTGGTCCCCAGACTTTGGCACTACTGGAAGATAGTGGAACCTTTAAAAAGTTGGGCCTCATGTGAAGAAATTAGGTCACTGGTGTGTGCCCTTGAAGGGGGTGTTGGGACCTCATTCCTCTCTCTTTCCTTTTTACTTCCTGGGTTCACTGACATAAGGCATTCACTCACTACACTGTATACTCAGCACCTCCCCACAGGTGAGGCCACTGGGCCAGTGGATGGATCCACACTGAAGGGCATTAGGGAACACAAATCATAATATATAGGCTGTGTGCATGTGTGTGAGTGCGTGTGTGTGTGTGTGTGTGTGTGTGTGTGTGTGATTTTATTAAATTGAGTGGGGTCAGTGGAGGAACATGAGGAGAAGGAAGAGGATCCAAATGCTATCATTTTATTAAATTGCGTGGGGTCAGTGGAGGAACATGAGGAGAAGGAAGAGGATCCAAATGCTATCAAACTATATTGTATGAAAATCACAAAAATTTAATAAAAATGCAAAAAAAAACCAACATCAAGAAAACAAACAAAAATCCTAGCTGGACCAACTGACCAGGGATTAGAGCCTATCTCTAATCTATGAGATGAAGTAACCATTTCTTTATTTTATTTTATTTATTATTTTTATTTTATGTGTATGCATGTAGGTAGGTGTATCCATGTTGTGCAATGCCCGCGGAGGACAGAAGAGGCTGTCGGATCCCCCAGAACTGGAGTTATGGGCAGTTGTTAGCTGCCATGTGGGTGCTGGAATTCAAACTGAGGTCTTCTGCAAGAACAACCAGTGTTCTTAACCGCTGAGCCATCTCTCCAGTCCCGTAAACATTTCTTTCTAAGTGGACTGTCTCAGGTACTTTGCGACAGTAACAGAAAGCTGAGGGCACAGCCTTCTGCTAGAGACCTGCTGCATATACTCTCTTCCCCAGAGTCCTTGTTCCATGTAGCATTCCCTTCTCTGGTTCTCTGTGATTGTCCACTCTAGAAATCCTGGTTTATTTGAAGTACCAACCCAGTCTGTTTCATCCATAGAAACTGCCAGGCTCTTCTGAGTTCTTCATCCAGCATGGTGGCCTGGTAACTCTCCATTCCATGACCTACGGTAGTCAAAGGGCTTCTTTTGTTTTCCTTTTCTTAGATACCACTGTTCTTGCCTGCTTGATATCCAATACCTGTAACAATTGTTTCATGAACATTTTCACATCTTAATTGGAGTTTTTGTATTTGGGTGCAATTTCTGTTACTCCTGTATGCTTGATCATCAGTAGAAGTATGCCTTTTTTGTATCTTAATTTCATGGAGTTAAAATAAAACAGAATGACCTACAGGATATAGTCAAATTAGTTTATGAATAATTATTATAGAAGTATATTTTGTAAAACATAATTTATAACTCAAATATTAAGCATTGTTTATGAGTGTGAGGAGTTCTGGGTAAGATGAAACAAAGCCAAGGTTTCTGGTTTTCACATCTACAGGCACTTGGATGGTCCTTTTATATGTAAATTTGAGAGGCACCAATCAGAGCTGACGTTGACCACCACTCTCTCCATGTGCCTACCCCTCCCAGTAGCTTAGTGCTGCTTACTGTCCTGCTCTGTGTGGATACGGAGGAGAAGGTCTCTCTCAAATGACAGTGGCAGCTCCATTTCTCTCAACATTCTTTCTCTCACTAAGCACATGGAGAGCTGACCATCTATTCATAAGTCCTCATGATGTGAGTACTATTTGCTGAGACTCAAAGGCTTTACACGTGTGAATAATAAAACCATTCATTTCTCTGAACCAGGAAATCAACCATCATAAAAAATTGTACGTCTCTGATTTTTGCCCTGAATGAACACTGAAAATCAAATAAAGGCAGAACATGCTGTGATATTAAATGTTTATATTCTATTTTTTCCAAACTTCAAAGGGAACTCAGTTAATTTTGCTACAAATCTTTTCTTGGTGGTTTTGCATATTTAAATATAAATTTTCACAAAATCCTTGTACATAATACATAGTTGTTATAAAGTCTGAATATCTTTTTGGTTGATAATCTAAAATGAATTTCCTCCAAAAAAGAAAAAAAAAGAGGCAAAAACAACCCCAGCCTACCCATAGGCCTCACCTGTCCCATTCCTTGTCCTGGGGCCCCCAGACACCTGGGGAACCAATATAGCTTCCTGATCCTTTTCATCCAGACAAACATAGTGCCTTCTCTGGGCCCCAGGAGCACTGCTTCTGGCTCTGGCCCTGCCCTTACCTTTCTCTACTTCCCTGGGCCTGCACCACCCACCAGCCTCTTCCTGGGACACTGGGGCTGAACTTTCCTCTTCCTGATCATTTGCATCCAGACCAAGCCAGCTCCTCATTGCAGTCTCCAGGAGTCCTTGGGACCTCTCTCCACCCTATCTGCCTTAGCATCTCTGGGTGGCACAACCACCAGCTGCCCTAGGCCAGCATCTTTCTTGGGCCAGGCTCCTAGGCCAGTCCAATTCCTGAGGCCAAAATCATTCCTAAAGACATCCAGACCTTAGGAGAAAGCCTGAAAACATCTGACCCTCATCTGAATTGGGCATCTGTGGGAACTCCTGAAGACAAAAGCAATCTGGCCACTCCAATATAAAATCAAAAGAGATAACCAGAGCTTAGATGAACCAGCTTTTGATGCCCAAAAAGTAAACCACAAAGACACATAAAATTCACGAAAAGAAGCAGACAAACTTGAAGGCCTGAGTCTCACACAAGAATCAGAAAGGACATTCACATGTCAAAATCACAGAGAAAAAATAATAACATGAAAAACCAAAATAACATATCTCCACCAAATACCAGTAGTCCTCTAGAGGAGACAATGAGAACCCCTAGAGATAATGCAGGACATGGAACTCAAAACAACAATTACAAACATGATAAAATAATTCAGTGAATTTAAAGAACACACAAAGAATACAAAGAACTGAAGGAAGATAGGGATAAACTTCTGAATGAATTCAGAAAAGAGAAATATTGAAGAATATTCAGGCTGAAATGAAGAAGAAAGTGAAACACTAAGTAAGCCAATTAGAAACGGGAGAAAGCCTCACCAACAGGATGAGCAAAATGGAAAAGAGAGAATCAACACTGGAAGATAAAGTGGACGAACTGGACCACTCAAGCAAAGATTATGAAAAATTTAAGAAATCACAAGAACGGTGTATGCAGGAATAGTGTGACACCATAAAAAGACCAAACTTACGAATCATAGGCATACAGGAAGGAGAAGAATCCCAAGATAATGGCATGGACTAGATCTTCAAAGAATCATGGAAGAATATTTCCCAAAATTAAAGAAAGACACACCCATAAAAATACAAGAATCATATAGAACACCAAACAGACAGGTCCAGAAAAGAAACTCTCCACGGCACATCATAGTAAAAACAAAACATACACAAAACAAAGAGACAATTTGGAAAGCTGCAAAAGAGAAAGAACAGGTCAAATATAAAGTAAAACCCATTAGGATCACAGCTGACTTTTCAGTGCAAACTATGAAAGCCAGAAGAGCCTGGACCAAAGTATTCCCAGTGTTAAATGACCACAGATGCCAACCCAGACTACTATATCCAGCCAAAATGTCTATTATAGTTGAAGGGGAAAGAAAAATCTTCCATGACATAAATAGGCTGAAGGAATTCATGTTGACAAAACCAACCCTTCAGAGAGTTCTGGAAGCAATACAAAGAGCTGAAAAAAGGAATGACTATACCCAAGGGATTGCAGAAAGAAATCCAATGAAGGAAAACTGTGGAAAAGTACAGCTATAGCAAGAATGTAAACAGAAATAAAAATGACAGTATTCAATACTCGTCTTTCATTAATAACTTTAAACATTAATTGACTGAACTCCCCAGTCAAAAGACACAGACTATATGAATGGATTAAGAAACAAAACCCGTCTTTTTGTTGTCTGCAAGACACTCATCTCACTTTCAAGGACAGACACTATCTCAAAGTGAAAGGATGGAAAAAAATATACCAAGCAAATGGCACTAAGAATAAAAGCAAGAGTAGCAATTCTAATATCTGACAAAAAAGGCCACTTCCTTTTGATCAAAGGAACAATGAATCAAGAAGATATTACAATCAAGAACATATATTCACCAAACTCTGGTGCAGCCAACTTCATAAAAACAATACTACAGGACTTTAAGACCCAGATTAATCCCAACTCATAAATAGTAGGGGACTTAAATACCCCACTGTCTCCTTTAGATAGGTCAACAGGGCAGAGAATTAACAGAGAGACATCTGATTTAAATAATACCATATATCAAATGGACTTAACAGACAGCTACTGAGTATTCCACTCAAGCACCAAAGGACATACCTTCTACTCAGCATCCCAAGGAACCTTCTCCAAAATCAACCACATACTGAGGCACAAAACAAGCCTTAAAAAATCCAAAAAGATTGAAATAATTCCACGCATTCTATCAGACCACAATGCAATAAAGCTTACAATCAACAGCCAAAGAAGCCCTAATTACCACATGAACACATGGAGATTAAACAACACACTCCTGAATGATGAATATGTCAAAAGAGAAATTAAATGAAAAGAACAATACAACACGACAAAACCTCTGGGACACGCTGAAAGCCATTCTCAGAGGAAAGTTTATAGCTCTAAGTGCCTACATCAAAAAATTGGAAAGAACACAAATAAATGACTTAACATTGCTATTCAACACACTTGCAAAGCAACAGTAAACGAAACTTAAACCCAGCAGACAAAAAGAAATAACAAAACAGGGCAGAAATTAATGAAATCAAAACAAAGAAAAGAGTAAGAATCAACAAGTCCAAGAGCTGGTTCTTTGAAAAGATAAACAAGATTGACAGACCGCTAGCCCAGTTAACCAAAAGAAAGAAAGAGCACCTCAAAATCAACAAAATCAGAGATGAAAGGGGAAACATCACAACAGACACCAGAATGATAAGAACATTATAAGGGAATACTTTAAAAACTTATATGCTACTAAATTTGAAAACCTAAAAAAAATGGACGGATATCTAAAGGCATGGGAACCACCAAAACTAAACCAAGAAGAGATTAACAACTTAAACAGACCCATAACACAAAAAGAAACTGAAATAGTAATACAAAACCTCACAAACTAAAAAAAGGCCAAGACCAGATGGATTTACAGCAGAATTCTGTCAGACATTTAAAGAGATCTACATCCAATACTACTTAATTTATTCAAAAAATAGAAATGGAGGGAGAACTTCCAAATTCCTTCTATGAAGCCAGCATCACTCTAATACCAAAGCCAGGTAAACATACAACCAAAAAAGAAAACTATAGACCCATATCCTTAATGAACATAGATGCAAAAATTCTCAACAAGATGCTTGCAAACTGCATACAGACACACATCAAAAAGATCATCCACCATGATCAAGTCAGCTTAATCCCAGAGATTCAGGGATTGTTCAATATATGTAAGTCAATGAACGTCATAAATCGTATAAATGGGCTCAAAGCCAAGAACCACATGGTCATCTCAATAGATGCAGCAAAGGCCTTTGACAAAATTCAACATGCATTTATGTACAAAGTCCTATAGGGAATTGGACTGGAGGGAACATACCTCAACATAATTAAAGCCATATATAACAAACCCACAGCCAACATCATTCTAAATGGAAAAAAACTGGAAGCATTCCCATTGAAATCAGGAACCAGACAAG
>NW_008354009.1:954823-955916 GCF_000622305.1 Nannospalax galili
CTTAAAGAAAGAAATTGAGGAAGACATCAGAAGATAGAAGGACCTCCCATGCACATGGATTGGAAGAATTAATATTGAGAAAATGACCATGCTACCAAAGGTCATTTATAGATTCAATTCATAGACAATCAAAATCCCCATGAAATTTTTCACAGAATTGGAAAAACCTATCCTAAGGTTCATATGGAAGCACAAAAGACCTCGGATAGCCAAAACAACCCTGAGCACTAAGAGCAATGCCACTGGGATTACTATACCAGATTTCAAGCTGTATTACAGAGCTATAGTCATAAAACCAAAATGGTACTGGCACAAAAATACACCTGTAGACCAATGGAACAAAAATTGAAGACCCAAAGATGAGTATATGCAATTTCAGCCACCTGATATTTGACAAAGGGGCCAATAACATTAACTGGAGGAAAGACAGCATATTCAGCAAATGGTGCTGTCAAAACTGGATCTCCACTTACAGAAGAATGAAACTAAACCCGTCTTTCACCCTGCACAAAAGTCAATTCCTAATGGCTCAGAGACCTCCATGTAAAGTCTGAAACTCTGAAACTATTAGAAGAAAACGTTGGGAAAACCTACAAGATATAGGTGTAGGAAAGGATTTTCTAAACCAGACACCAATTACTCAGTAAACAAGGGCAAGAATGAACAAATAGGACCTCATTAAACTACAAAGCTTCTGTACATCAAAGGAGGCAACCAGGGAAGTGAACAGATAACCCACAGAATCGGGAGAAAATCTTCACCAGTGACACATCCGACAGAGATTTAATAACCAGAATATATCACAACCTCAAAAAACAGAGAACCAAGGCAAGAAGCAACCCAATTAAAAGATGGGCTAAGGAGCTGACCAGAGAGTTCTCAAAAGAAGAAGTAAAGATGGCTATGAACCATCTTTAAAGATGTTCAATATCACTAATAACTAGGGAAATGCAAATTAAAACCACTTTAAGAGTTCACCTTACCCCAGTCAGACTGGCTAAGATCAAGAAAATTAATGATACCAAATGTTGGAGAGGATGTGGGGAAAGGGGAACACTCATCCACTATTGATGGGGCTGCAAACAGGTTCAAC
>NW_008354009.1:956142-969633 GCF_000622305.1 Nannospalax galili
ACGATGGAGTTTTACTCAGCAGTAAAGAAAGATGAAATCATGAAATTTGCAGGTAAATGGATGGAACTAGAAACTGTTATACTAAGTAACATAGACTCAGAAATAAAACCCGACATATGTTCTCCCTCATATGCGGATCCTAGAACCAGACTCTAATAAATAAGTATGCAACCAGACATAACTACAGAAACCAGGAAAATGGAAAGGAAACAGGGAGGTAAAGGCAAAAAATAACCTGAAAGAGAAGAACAGTAGGAAACAGGCCTTAATAAGGGAGATGTGGATAAAAATTGGGTTAGTTTAAGGGAGCGGGGAGGGAAGGGTATACAAGGAACCTAGGGGATAAAGGGAAAGAAGGAGCTCAAGAGAGGTAGGGCCATAGGAGAACGGTATTGGTAAGGGAGAAAGAGGGGAAATGGAGGCACCTTAAGTGGGAAAACCATGATGGAGGGGTGAGACATTGCGAGAGATAAATAATGCCTAGCTAGTTTTGAATACAGAGGGAACCATATTACTCCTACAACCTACTGACAAATTATACATAGCAGATCAAGAAATATATGTCTAGGAAAGGTTTATCTGAGAACAACTGACCTTTCCCCAAGATTTATCTACATGACACACAGTAAGCAAAAATACCAGACTGGTGGAACCAAACTTCTTGGGCTTTTAACAGACGTACCTTGAGCCCTATAATAATTTGGTCAGAGGGACATAAAAGACACTTTTTCTCCTTGCCCTCCTAGGTCAACTAGTTCCAGGGGACTATGAGCATCGCTCAAAATGTCCTATAATGGTGGTAGGTGACCTGTCCTCTTGATCGAGGAGGCCAAGGAGACCCCACCAGATGGACTTGAACCAGTGTCCAGTTTATAAAGAGGAGGGTCAACACAGAGGATTCAATTTCCTCCGCGCTTCCAAGCAAAGCCATCCATGATGGAGCAGGACCTTTGACTGATCTTCACATAGGCAGAACTGGTAAAAGAAAGGAGCCAGGGCCTCCTCCCAAGCCCATGTGACCCCTGAGGAACAGATCCTCAAACGACCTTAAGAGTAAAAATATATAGGTTTATCTGGACCAACTCTATGGCCTTAAACATCCAAAAGGAAAGTATAACCAAAGATTAAAGGGGCCAATGTAATTTCATAAGAGTCCATATGTACAGCTAAAGGATACATAACAAGCAACAATTCCAGACAGGCCATACCTTTTTTTGAGTTGTTGGCCAGGGTGGCCAAAGGGATTCCCAGGTAGTAACACAGCATAGAACCTGGAAAATGGACAGCAGACCCCAATATTATGCAAAGGAGTACTGACAACTGATTACCACTAGATGAGGAACAGCTGCCCCTCCTAAAACAAAGACCTCTGGGTAGGCTGACTAGATTCACCAGAAGGGCAAGTAGTGGGGAATGGCTGGGGGTGCTGACAACACAGCAGACAGTAGCAGGGATATCAGAGTATAAGGGCTCTAGTCAGGGGAGGGAGGCTATGGGAGGGTGCTCTCTGGGAAGTGGGTGTAAAAATTAAAAAAAAAATTAAAAAATAATAATTCTTCAAAGCATAAAAAATTGCTCCTTAATAATTAGTAGATGTGAAAAACATTACCATCGAAAACTACTTAATGACTTTATATCCATGCTCAGATGCCAAGGAGCTCAGAAAGTAACAGACTGTGACTAGTAATAATCAGATATATAGAGATTAGAAATGCATGTGCATCTTAGTGTCAATTGTATTAAAAATGAATTTTTCTGTATGAAACTGTGTATTTTAATAATGAAATGAAGATCTTTTTTAAAGGTTAAAACCTCATTTAATTTTATGTCTCATAGAGTGTATACTGAGTACAATATTGTATAACTGTATTAATTCAACTGTAAACCTAAAAATATACAGCCAATTTTGAAAGAGATGGATCTTAAGTCTGGAAATTGTCATTGACTATGTCAGTGATGTTGTAATGAAATGCTTCTTCTAATTGTATGGTTATCAAATAAATAATTAAAAAACAAAACAAAACCAACCCCCCCCCCCAATTTCCTTCAGTTTAAATCTTTGTATTCTTTCTGTGTTTGACCCTCACCCCTGTAGCCCTATCCAATAATTGGAAACAAATCTTTCTTTTTTTAAAAAAATTAATTTATTGTTTTTATTTCATGTGTATGAGTGTACTGCCTGCATGTTGGTGAGTGCACCCGTGTTGTGCAATGCAACAGAGGTCAGATGAGTGCTTTAGATTCCCCTGGAACTGGAGTTAAGGATGGTTAGTAGCCTCCATGTGGGTGTTGATAATTGAACCTGGGTCCTCTGCAAGAGCAGTTAGTGCTCTTAAACGCTGAGCCATCTCTCCATCCCACAAATCTTTCTTGATAGAATTTTATTCTGAAAACTTATATTAATGGTGTTATTCGTATGCAAGTCACATATGTGCTCTCTAAATGGATACCTTTTCTGTGCTAAATTAAATCTATGAATTTTAGAATGTAAACTGTTTTACTGTGGGGTGATCACTCACACTACCTGGTTCTTCATGTCAGTAAACTGAGGTCCCTGAGCTGGAAATCTGAATGGGGAAGGTGGCCATGCAGCCCTGACACTTCTACCCCTAGGTGCCTACAGTCAATTCTGATACTCTATCATGTACATAAGATGAAATTTCAAGCATGAAGAAAGAAATTTCTAGAGGATTCTTCTTTTCATTTTCTCCCTTGTACAATACAGTTTTTAAAAATGTAGAACTACTACTTTACTAATTGATTATGCTTAAGAAAATAAAGATGAAAAAGATTGTTTAGGATATTCTCTATGAAATACACCAAAAATTCAATAAAAAATTAAAAAAATGAAAATACAAAAAATCTAATACTTTTTCCATGAAATATGTAGTTTGTTTATATAAGAAATACTAATGAGTGGTTTTCTCCCTTGGCAGCTTGTACAGCATCCTTTGATACTGTACTATGGGAGCTCATCTTCAGGGAAGAGGCTACAAGGTCAGTTCCAGCTCCATTGCTCCAAGTCCTATGCCAGAAGTGTGACCTGTCTTCAGCAATAGAGTCTTACCTTCAAGTTCTGTGTGGGGGGATCCAGGGCTGTAGTAATAGCCTATGTTATTTGGGGTCTCTCTTGGACTACCATGACCAACAACTCGAAGGGAGGCTTCTCTTGCTGGCACTGCATTTTTTGTTATATAGCTTTCAGCTATACACACGCACTTATGTTTATTGTATTTTTCAGTAGGACTTTGAGCTAATATGTTTCCCTCTGGTTTTTCATAACTCTTTTTCCCTGTATAACCCTCTTTACTTCCTCCCCAGTTTAAGTGCCCCCTTTTCTCCATTTTCCCCACTAATAGCACCTGTCCCCTATTATCCCCATCCCTTGAGTTCCTTCTTTCCCTTTATCCTATGGTTTCTTGCTAATTACTAATGTTCTGAAAAACAGCAATCACCAGCAAACTATTGCTATTGGTGAAATAGTGGTGCTTTTATCTTGGGAGTAATCAGCAGCTGTCTAATTGGGATTAAGGCCTGCTCAGTAGGAAGGAACTCATGTGTGGTACTATAAACATAGCCACATACACATGGCTGGAGAGATCATAGATCCCAGAGACAAATCTACGTTTGCCATGTCCCTGAAACAATGCAATTTCTTATTTTATTGTAAATATACATCATCATAATTACAGACAAGTGTGCCTCTCACCCCTCAACAAAGAAGCTTCTTTTTGTAACATATGGAGACTATTACGGTGTTCCAGAACTGTTCAAACACAAAGAATAATGTCTGTGAGATGTTTAACCCTAAGTGACACATCTTCAGTGTAAACTCTACACACAAGATGAATGTATCCCTCAACTCTCATCACAGAAGCTTCCTTATGCAGCAGTGATTACACAAAACTCCACCATTGCCTAAGAGATGTGCAGAGAACAAGGGTCCACAAAGTGCTTATCCTTTAAGAGGATACCTGTATCAAACTTCTGCCTCCCAAAGCTCAGGGATCATTGTGGAAGAGGAGGCAGAAGGACTGTTAAGAGCCAGAGGCGGTGGATGATTACAGGAAACAAACTCACAGCAATGGTGTCAGCATGTAAAACTCCTATGTAAGCTCAAATCAGACAAAAATCCCAGCATAGACACTGGGAAGTAGGTAGGAAATCATAACCGAACCTAAGGAATTCTTGGCAATTGATGGCTTCTGGGAGGGGGAGAGATAGTGTCTTATAGGGATGGGATTCTCAATGGGCTCAGTGGATTGACCCATGCTGAAGAGCATTTGGGTCATAATCAGATGCTCTAGGTACACACACACACACACACACACACACACACACACACATATATATATGTTTATGAATACATTAAATTTGGTGGGGGCAGTGGTAAGAGGTGCAGATAGGGGAGGGGATCTAACCACTGATACCATCAAACTATATTGTATGAAAAAAATCACAAAAATTCAATAAAAAATAAAATCAATAAAAAATACCTAAGAATTAATGTTGAGGTGTCTCTAGACTCAGTGCTAGGTTGAGTAGTAGTGTGATCTCGAAAACTGTTTAAACTTGCTGAGTGTTAGTCCCTTTTATAAATACAGGAGTTATCCATTATTACCTACAAGCCCACTTTAAAACCTAAACTGCATATCCAACTTTACTTATTTTGTTAAAAAAGGAAAAGTAATCCTATTTTATCCAGCATATATGTTGAGATCCACAGGGAAACAGGAAAGGAGATGTGAAGGCCATGGGAGCACAGCACTGCAGCACCAGATTCATATCCCTCAGCTCTCCACTGCAGCCCTGTGCTCTTTCTTGATGACTCATTCCCTTCAATTGTCCAAGGACTTTTCTGGAACATTTGCTTTCCAGGGTTGAGCCTGGCTGCCTCATTGACTTTCCTAAATGGTACATTCATTTATTTATATTGATATAAAGCCTTTATTCAAAATTCAAAGATTTAAGAACCCTTAACTCATGATACGTTGGCAATATCTTTATAAACACCTCCAACTATATACAATGATTTTTTAACCAGAGAGTGAAGAAGATGTAATGAAGTAATTACTTGATAATTGCAGTTTTATCACTTTTATGTCACTGCCCACAGTGTTTATGAGACTATTGATTTGCTATGCATGTAAATGTATGTATTCATTAAAGAAGAGATGCACGTATAAACAGAACAGGACTATAATATGGCAAAGTGAAAAAAGAAAAAAAGAACAACAAGAACAGAGAAATCAAAGAAAGCAAATAAATAAATACCAGCACAGAGATCTATAACTGAAACTTGAAGTTGAGGAAGCTTTGCTCCTGGTTATGTCTCATAGCTATTAATGCCCATCTAGTAAAAGTCACTGCCAAGGGAAAGCAGTCTGATTTCTGATTTTTAGGCAAGGAGAAAGAGCATTGCCCCAGAAAATCCTAGAACTATGGTTCACTGCTTAGGTTAGTCACTTCCTAGCTATGCTGGGTTGGGAAATTTAGACTTAGTGACTGTCTTAGTTTCTTAGTTGCTGTGATAAAATACCCTGACCAAAGCAATTCTGAAGAGAAAGGATTTCTGTTGGCTTACAGTTCCAGAGAGCTATAGCCCAACACAGTAAGAAAGCTTCAGCAGCAGGCGGGGGAGGCCTGGAAGCAGGAGCTGGAGGCTGGCTGGTAACATCACACCCACGATCAAGAAGCAGAGTGTGAACAGAAAGTGGGTCTATGCTAGAAAACCTCAAGTCCCACCCTTAGTGACCAAGTTACTCCAATGAGATTCCAACTCTCAAAAGTTCTGCAACATTTCCTAACAGCCACTACATGAACCTTACCACAGAACCAAGAAGGCATGAGACTATGGAGAACATATTCTCAGAGCAGTGCCGAGAGATCCATTAAAGGGAAAGTAAAATAATCACCTCTGAGGGTTGTTTTCAGGATTAAGTGAAGTAATTAATGCAAATAACTTAGCATAGTCTTTAAGAATTAAATGACAATATAAAGTTTGGCTATGTTCATTCTTTTTGAAGAGAAGACATAAAGTGGTCCTGTCCTTCCTGAAGAAAAAGCATGGTTAAAGATAGGATTCGATGTTCACGCTTTTGTCCAGTATGCTTATTAAACACAGTTTAATAAGCATGCTTATTCTGCTTGGTTTGGGAAAGCTAAAAGTGCTTTGAGGGACAGTCTTTTAAATGCAGCTCATTAAAAATGCAAAAATTACATCTCAAAATGAATGAAGGACCCGAAGGTATGCGCTGGAACTGGATACTAGTAGTAGAAAGCACAATGCAAGTACTTTGAGAGAGAGGCATATGCAGTGACATTCCTAACAGAGATTTACCAGTTCATGAAGTGAGAGTGATAATTTGCCACATGGGATTTCATCAAATGGAAACAAAACCCCAAACAAGCTTCTGCTAGTAGTGGAAACTATTAGCAGGGCAGAGACAGCCAATGAGTGAAGAGTCCTTTCCCAGTTATTCATACAACAGGGTTCTCAAATATCTAAAAGCTCAGGAAATTAGATACCAAAATAACAGATGATTGGGACAATAGACAAATAAATAAAACAGACATTTCTTAAAAGAAGTATAAATGCCCAGTCAATAAATGGAAAAAGTTCAAAAACATTTTTAAAATAATTTTTTATTTTTTAGAAGAAGCATTTCATTACAGCTTTAACATACTCAATAAAAATTTCCAGAGCAAAGGTATATCTCCTTCAAAAGTGGCTATAAAATTTTTAGGTTCACAGTTGAATTAATACAGTTATACAATATTGAACTCAGTATAAACCCTGCAAGACTTAAAATTGAATGAGATTTTAACCTTTAAAAAAGATCTCCATTTCATTTCAAAATATACTGTTTCTTACAGAAAGACTCATTGTTTTTGCTAGTAACACTTAGATGTTGGAGCATGAGTCTAATCTGTAGGTATCTGATTATTACTAGTCATAGTTGGTTGCACTCGGTTCCTTGGCACCTGTGTATGTCTATTAAGTCATCGGGTAGATTTCAATGGTAATGTTTATCACCTCGACTAATTAACATAAAGTAAATTTTTATGCTTCTTCCTCAAATACAACTCATTTTTTAAATTTGTTGATTTTTTTGTGTGTATATCACACAGAACATCCCAAACCATGGTATTCATCTATACATCCACTTCCCAGATGGCACCCTCCCATAGCCTCCCTCCCCCAACTAGAGCCCTTATACTCTGATATCCCTGCTATTGTCTGCTGTGTTGTTGGCACCCCGAGCCATTCCCCAGTAGTTGTCCATCTGGTGAATCTAGTCAGCCAATCTAGAGGTCTTTGTTTTAGGAAAGTTATCTGTTCCTCATCTAGCAGCAATAAGTTGTCAATATTCCTTTAGATAAGATTGGGGTCTGCTGTTCATTTTCCCAGTTCTATGCTGGGTTACTATCTGGTAGTCTCTTGAGCCACCCTGGCCAACAACTCAAAAGGTATCTCCTGTCTGACATTGTTTCTTTTTATGTAGTATTTAACTATACATATGGACTCTTAAAAATTATATTGGCCCCTTTAATCTTAGGTTATACTTTCCTTTTGGGAGTTTAAGATCATACAGTTGACCCAGATAAATCATTTTATTTTTACTCTGAAGGCCATTTGAGGATTTGTTCCTCTGGAATCACATGAGGTTGGGAGGAGCCCCTGGCTCCTTTCTTTTACCAGTTCCACCTACGTGAAGATAAGTCAAAGGTCTTGCTCGACCATGGTTGGCTTCGCTTGGAAGCATGGAGGAAATAATTCCTCTGTGTTGACCCTCCTCTTTGTAGACTGGACACTGATTCAAGTCCATTACCTAGTGTATGCACAGCTTCCTTGATCAAGAGGACAGGTGACTTGCCACAGTTACATAACATATTGAGAAATGCTCATAGTCCCCTGGAACTAGTCAACCTAGGAGGGCAAGGAGCAAAAAATGTCCTTTATGTCTCTCTGACCAAATTAGTGTAGGCCTCAAAGTATGTCTGTTAAACATCCAAGAAGGTTAGTGCCACTAGTCTGGTGCTTTTAATGACTATGTGCAATGCAGATAAAGCTTGGACAAAGACCAGTTGTTCTCAGATAAACCTTGCCTAGACATGTATTTTTGATCTGGTATGTATAATTTGTCAGTAGGATGTTGGACTAATATGGTTCCCACTGGTTTTTAAAATAGCTAGGCATTATGTATCTCTCACATTGTCTAACCCTTCCATCATAATTTCCCCAATTGAGGTGCCCCTATTTTTTCCATTTTTCCCTTAATAATACCCTTCTCCTATGGTCCCACCTCTTCGGATCTCCTTCTTTTCCTTTATCCCCTAGGTTCCTTGTATATCCTTCCCTCTCCGCTCCCCAAAATTAACCTAATTTTTATCCATATCTCCTGTATGAATGGGTGTTTCCTATTGTTTTTCTCTTTCAGATTTTCTTTTCCTTTACCTTCCTGATTCCTTTCCATTATCCTGGTTCCTGTAGTTATGTCTGGATACATACTCACTTATCATGGTTGGGTTCTGGGATCCACATATGAGGGAGAACGTATGTCGTTTTTTTTTTATTTTTTCTGAGTCTGTGTTACAGTTTCTAGTTCCATCCATTTACCTGCAAATTTCATGATTTCATCTTTCTTTACTGCTGAGTAAAACTCCATCATATAAATGAATCACATTTTTATTATCCACTCATCAGTTGAAGGACACTTAGGTTGCTTCCATCTCTTAGCTATTGTGAAAAGAGCAGCAACAAAGATGGATGTAGCAGTTTCTCTGCAAAAGGATGAGTTCTTTGGGTATATGCCAAGGAGTGGTATAACTGCATCAAATGGTAGGTTCATTTTTAGTTTTTAAAGAGTTCTCCACACTGCTTTCCATAGGGGTTGAACCAGTTTGCAGCCCCACCAGCAGTGGATGAGTGTTCCCCTTTCCCCACATCCTCTCCAACATTTGGTATCATTTGTTCTCTTGATTTTAGCCAGTCTGACTGGTGTAAGATGAAATATTAAAGCGCTTCTAATTTTCATTTCTCTAATTACTAGTGATGTTGAATACCTTTTAAGATGCTTCTTAGCCATCTTTATTTCTTCTTTTGAGAACTCTGTTCAGCTCCTTAGCCCATCTTTCAATTGGGTTACTGCCTTTCTTGATTCTTGATTTTTTGAGTTCATTATATATTCTAGATGTTAAACCTCTGTACCTCCTTTGAGGTACAGAAGCTTTTTAGTTTAATGAGGTCACATTTGTGGACTATTGACCTTGTTTCCTGGGCAATTGATATCTGGTTTAGAAAATCCTTTCCTACACCTATATCTTGTAGGTTTTTGCCAACGTTTTCTTCTAACAGTTTCAGAGTTTCAGGCTTTACATTGAGGTCTTTGATTTTTGTACAAGGCAAAAGATAGGGGTGTAGTTTCATTCTTCTACAAGTGGAGATCCAGTTTGGCCAGCACCATTTGCTGAACATGCTGTCCTTCCTCCAGTGAATGTTCCTGGCCCCTCTGTCAAATATCAGGTGGCTGAAATGGCATGTTCTCATATTTGGGTCTTCAAATTTGTTCCATTGATCTAATGGTCTATTTTTGTGTCAGTACCATGTTGTTTTAATGACTATAGCTCTGTAATTAAGTATAAAATCTGGTATAGAAATCCCCCTGGCATTGCTCTTAGTGCTCAGGGTTGCTTTGGCTATCTGAGGTCTTTTGTGCTTCCATATGAATATTAGGATTTTTTTTAATTCTGTGAAAAATGTCATGGGGATTTTGATTGGAATTATATTGAATATATAAATGGCTTTTGGTAGGATGATCATTTCATTCAGGAGTGTGTTGTTTAATCTCCACGTGTTCATGTGGTTACTAGGGCTTCTTCTGTTGTTGATTTTAAGCTTTATTGCATTGTGGTCTGAAAGAATGCATGATTATTTCAATCATTTGTATTTGTTTAAGTTTGTTTTATGCCCCAGTATATGGTTGATTTTGGAGAAGGTTTCATGGGGCAATGAATAGAAAGTATATCCTTTTGTGCTTGGGTAGATGTCTGTTAGGTTCATTTGATATATGGTATTGTTTATTCAGATATCTATCTGTTAACTCTCTGTCCTGTTGACCTATCTAATGGAGACACTGAGGTGCTGAAGTCCCCTACTATTGATGTGTTGGGATTAATCTGAGTATTAATCTCCTGTAGTTCTGTTTTTATGAAGTTAGGTCCACCAGAGTTTGGTGAATATATGTTCATGATTGTAATATCTTTTTGGTTTATTGTTCCTTTGATAAGAATGAAGTGGCCCCCTTTATCTCTTCTAATTAGTTTTAGTTTAAAGTCTATTTTTCTCAGCTATTAGAATTGCAATGCCTGCTTTTTTCTTACTACCATTCCCTTGGTACACTTTTTCCATCCTTTCACCTTAAGGTAGCTCCTGTCCTTGAAAGTGAGATGAGTTTCATGCAGATAACAAAAAGATGGGTTTTGTTTCTTAATCCATTAACCTAGTCTGTGTCTTTTGACTGGGGAGTTCAGTCCACTGACATTTAAAGTTATTAATGAAAGACGTGTATTGTAGCCTGTTATTTTTATTTCTGTTCACATTCTTGATATACCTGTGCAATTCCACAGTTATACCTTCATTGAATTTCTTTCCACAACCCCTTGGGTATAGTCATTCCCTTCTTAAGCTCTTTGTATTGCCTCAAGAACTCTCCAAAGGGCTAGTTTTGTGGATGTGAATTCTTTCAGTCTATTTATGTCATGAAAGATTTTTCTTTCCCCTTCAACTATAATAGACATTTTGGCTGGGTACAGTGATCTGGGTTGGCATCTGTGGTCATTTAACACTGGGAATGCTTTGGTTCAAGCTCTTCTGGCTTTCATAGTTTGCACTGAAAAGTAAGCTGTAATCCTGATGGGTTTTCCTTTATATGTGACATGTTGTTTTTCTTTTGCAGTTTTCAGTATTGTCTCTTTGTTTTGTATGTGTAATGTTTTTACTGTGATATTCCATGGAGAGTTTCTTGGATGGAAGATAGGTCATGGAGGTGATAAATAGAAAGTTAGATCGTTGTCAGATGCCTACATGATACATAAATGGATGACTGATGATATAGATGATAAAGAACTCGTGCATGCCATTATTTTGAGATTCTTCTCCTTCCTGCATGCCTATGATTCACAGGTTTGGTCTTTTTTATGGTGTCACACCATTCCTGCATATTTCATCCTTGTGTTTTATTAAATTTTTCATAATCTTTGCTTGAGTGGTCTAGTTTGTCCACTTTATCTTCCAGCCTTGATATTCTGTTTTCCATTTCATTCATCCTATTGGTGAGGCTTTCTCCTGTGATTTCTATTTGGCTTACTGAGTGTTTCACTTCCTTCTTCATTTCAGCCTGAGTGGTCTTCACTTTTTCTAACTCTTTCTGAATTCATTCAGAAGTTTATGCCTATCCTCTTTCAGTTCTTTGATTTCTTTATTTGAATTCTTTTATCATGTTTATAATTGTTCTTTTGAGTTCCATGTCCTGCATTATATCTAGAGGGTCTCATTGTAGATCTCTAGAGGACTACTAGTATCATGGGGATATGTAATTTTGGTTTTTCATGTTATTATTTTTTTCTCTGTGATTTTGACATGTGAATTTCTTTTGTAGTTTCTGATTCTTGTGTGAAACTCAAGACTTCAAGTTTAGGTCTGCCATTTTGGCTTTTCATGTTATTATTTGTTCTTTGTGACTTTCATATGTGAATTTCTTTTCTAGTTTCTGATTCTTGTGTGAGACTCAAGCCTTCAAGTTTAGGTCTGCTTCTTTTTGTGAACTTTATGTGTCTTTGTGGTTTACTTTTTGGTCATGAAAAGCTGGTTCCTCTAAGCTTCCTGTTCTCTCTTTTGATTTTATATTGGAGTGGCCAGATTGCTTTTGTCTTCAGGAGTTCCCACAGAGGCCCAAGTCACATGAGGATCAGATGCTCTCAGGCTTTCCAGCATTGTTGTCCTCAGAATTTGGGGCCTGGACTGGCCTGGGAGCAGAACCCAGGAAAGATTCTGGTTTCAGGCAGCTGCTGGCTGTGCCATCCAGGGATGCAAAGGGAGGTGGGGATGGGAAGAGGCCCCAAAGGCTCCAGGGTACCGCAGGGAGGAACTGGGTTGGTCTGGATGCAGTGGTAGCTCTGAAGCAAGAGGTCAGGCCCAGTACCTGGGTGCCAAGACAAGAAATGGGCCAGTACACAGGCTTGGATTATAGATGTGGCAGGGGAGCTGGGAGGGTGAATGAGGCTGGGGGAGTCAAGGTGTGGTGGACACTGCTGGACTTACCCAGGAAAGAGGCTGGCGGGTTGTGCAGCCAGGGAAGCAGAGGGAGGTGAGGGCAGGCAACATCTTTAACTTTCTGGGAAGTAAAAATGAACACTACATTGTGATTCCATGTAACCCTAAAAAAAAAAATTATTAAATACTGGTGATGATATAGGGAAAAACAAGAACCCTTATACACTCTTGCTGGGAATGTGCCTTATTGTGTGTCTGTTATGGAAATAAGTGGAAGAGGGTTCCTTAAATAGCTGAAAAATAGAACTACCACTTGATCTAGTTGTACTACTCCTGGGTATATAACAAAGGGATTCTAAGTTATTGTACTATAGAGATACCCTTGTTATTGATAAACAAATTATAGCCAAGTTTTGTAATTAGCCTAGGTCTCTTCAATAGATGAATGGATAAGAAAAATGTCTGTCTGTCTGTCTGTCTGTCTCTCTGTCTGTGTGTATGTGTATCTGTGTGTGTATGTAGGCTGGAATTCAACCACACACACACACAGAGGCTTTATTCAAATATAAATAAGGAAAAGGCTTTGTCACTCCCGGGAGAGTCAATGGAACTGGAGACTGCGAGGCCAAGTGAAAAAAAGCCCGACTCCGATAAGTAGGACATGTTTTGTCTTGTAATTTAGAGGAAAAAACGACATTAAAATAAAGTAATTAGGATTATGAAAGAGCGTAAGAGGATAGGGAGGAGTCATGGGTTGGGTGATAAAAGGTACATTGCCATATGTATGATACACACGTCTACACAGTCACTGATACAGAGTTCAGGACCACCGGGAGGGTCTGCTCATAGTCAAAAAGTTCTGAATCAGCTGAATCTATTTACCAGGGACATCACTCTCTGAACCAATTTAGGGAGTGCCACTCTACCTGGGAGGAGGCAGGAGCTTTTAAAAAGGTAAAGTCCAAAAGACAAAGTCCTTGTACAAGATTTAAGCTTTTATTAGAATTTTATTTATTTTTATTTTTTTTTATTTTTAAAAATGATTTATTTAATAACAACATACTTAGAAGACGCATATCATTACAACACAATTGACATATTCAATAACGTTTTCCTGAGGTAGGATGCATCTCTTTCAAATTTGGCTGTAAATTTTTAGGTTTACAGTTGAATTATTACAGTTATACAATATTGTACTCAGTATAAACCCTATAAGA
>NW_008354009.1:970537-971907 GCF_000622305.1 Nannospalax galili
GATAAGTCAAAGGTCCTGCTCGACCATTGTTGGCTCCTCTTGGAAGCATGGAGGAAATGATTCCTCCGTGTTGACCCTCCTCTTTATAGACTGGACACTGGCTCAAGTCCATCTGGTGGGGTCTCCTCAGCTTCCTTGATCAAGAGGCCAGATGACCCACCACCATTACAGGACATTTTTTTAAAGAAAAATCCTCAGTGCAGCAGGCAAGCTGGTCATCTTGGCAGCTGCCTTGAGGAGGAGAATGGTGGGGATAAGGAAAGAAAACCACGAAGCCATGCAGGTTTACAGCCTACATGGGGATCAAACATGTGGCTGACTGGCGGCCACATGGCTGAGAGAAGGAAGCTTTAGAGAAAGTAAAGAAATACAAGATGCTAGGGCAGCCCAAAGCCTTAAAGAAAGCATGTTTAGAAAATGAAAATGGATATGGAGAAGAAAAGATTATGCTCTTCTGAATAAATCAGAAAAGCAAACAGACTTACAGACCACATGACTGAGGATGGTCCAGAAGTTCTGGGCTAGGAGCCCAGACAGGAAGGAAAAATTCACTATCTCATTTACTCACTAGGTGTTGCACCCATCTATTTAGCACACCATAGGGTGAACCCGCCTTCCTAGGGGTGGTCCTATGACCAGTGAACCTGGAAAGGTGAATCTTTAACAGACTAGAGATTTTATGGTTTTGATCAGTTAAACTTACACAAAATGGCTCAGGCTATTACATCACAATGACCAAGATTTTGTACAACAACAAACACTAAAAAGTGTCAAGTTTTTCTCTCATTGGTCTCTACAATAGACTATTGCAAGATATAATACAGGAATCAAAAGTAAAGACAGAACAATAACAATCTAGGTATACCAGTCCCCTTGATATACATACTTCTGTACACTGATCATTATCATGCTGTTCACATAAAATAATGTATGGTATAATACAACAATATTTAGTGTATAATATTTCTTGAATTCTATTCTGATACCCTACAATAGATATCTGCCACTGCCTTCTTTCTTCCTCTGCACCTTCTGAAGCCTTTCCTCTCCTCTTAATCCCATTCCTTCTTTCCTTATCATATACTCACTGATTCATAAAGTGAAAAAATTAAACACATTACCAATCCGCTGAGAAATAGTTGTTACAGCGTCTATCTATCTATCTATCTATCTATCTATCTATCTATCATCAATCTATCATCTATCTATCTATTATCATCAATCTATCTATCTATCTATCTATCATCTATCATCAATCTATCTATCTATCATCATCATCTATCATCTATCTCTATCTCTCTATCATCTATCTATCTATCATCTATCTATCTATCTATCATCTATCATCTATCTATCATCTATCTATCTAT
>NW_008354009.1:972195-972368 GCF_000622305.1 Nannospalax galili
TGGGCATTACTTAAGTATCCAATATCAGATAATATAATCTATCATTCTCTCTCTATCTATCATCTATCTATCTATCATCTATCATCTATATATCTATCATCTATCTATCTATCTATCTATCTATCTCTATCATCTATCATCTATCTATCTATCTATCATCTATCATCTATCTA
>NW_008354009.1:972730-988548 GCF_000622305.1 Nannospalax galili
TCTATCTATCTATCTATCTATCTATCTATCTATCTATCTATCTATCATCTATCTAATCTATCTACCTACCTATCTCTCTTCTATAGATGGAAGCTGCATGCTGCAGGGAACTGTAACTTATGTACCATTATGCAAATTCTGTTCCTAGTTTTAAGTAAATGAGCTGAGTGATCATGAGCAACTCACCTGAACTCTGTAATTTTTTTATTCCTTGGCTGACAGTGTTGTTAATTAGCTCACTAAGTTGTTTTAAAAATCAGTAATAAAATATAAAATTATGTGACATATATTTTACCACTGAAATGGCACTCATCCATGTCTCAGGATTGAGTGACCCATGTTCAACTGCTGTTCACATGGAACACCTTAACAATTTTACCTTCAAAGTTCTTGTTTGAGTATCTGTTCCCACCACCAAGATCTGTACTTGTGGTGACTTCACCCAGACCACACCCTAGGCATCAAGGCTCACCACAGTGGCTCTCCTATTTGTCATGGCATAATGTCTGTGGGGCTTAGCACAAAGATAACACAGCCAACCTGTGCATGCTTCTGTCTTGTTCCAGCTGTTGGTGATAGCCTATTGTGGACCTGATGCTCCAGTGCCGTCCATTTCAGGGCTATTTTATTCAAGGTTATCAGAATTGGAAAGTGGCCAGGGGGATGTTTCAGCTTCCAGTACAATGGATTCTTGTGCCTTCTGGATACACAGATGTGTGCTGTAGGTGGCAAAGATGGAGAAGTAGAATCATCTAAACCCTTTGAAGTTGAAAGCCATAGATGCCAGAAATATTGGTAGAGGATTTGTTTCCACTGCTGGATTTTTGTCGTGCTTTTGCCCAGTCTTTCCTCACTAGGCCTTCATTCCAACAATTTTGAATGGAAATTATATATTCTGCGCCATTGTATGCCATAATTTTTTTATTTTACAGAGGGTTACAGTTAAGAAATTTCCTTAAGTCTCAGAAGAGTCCTTGAACTTCGCAGTGTTAAACAGTATGCAAATGTTAAAGATTATGGGAACTTTTTAGCTTTAAAATAATCTATTGAATTTTTGAGATTTTCATACAATATAGTTTGATGATGTTTAGATTCTCTTCCCATATCTGCACCTTTCCTTATTGCTTCCTCCTAGTTTAGTGTACTATATTACACACACAGACACAGACACACAGACACACACACAGACACACACAGACACAGACAGACACACAGACACAGACACACAGACACACAGACACACACACAGACACACAGAGACACACACAGACACACACAGACACAGATACACACAGACACTCACACAGACACTCACACAGACACACACAGAGACACACACAGAGACACACATGGACACAGACACACAGACACACACACAGATACACAGACACACACACAGACACACAAAGACACACAAAGACACAGACACACAGACACAGACATACACACACACAGACACACACAGACACACAAAGACACAGACACACAGACACACACACAGACACAGACACACACAGACACACACATAGGCACACAGACACACACACACAGACACACACAGACACACACACACAGACACACACAGACACACACACACAGACACACACAGACACACATGGACACAGACACACATAGACACACACACAGACACACACAGACACACAAAGACACACAAAGACACAAACACACAGACACAGACATACACACACACAGACACACACAGACACACAAAGACACAGACACACAGACACACACACAGACACAGACACACACAGACACACACACAGACACAGACACAAACAGACACACACAGACACACAAAGACACAGACACACAGACACACACAGAGACACACACACACAGACACAGACACAGACACACACACACAGACACACACACACAAAGACACAGACACACAGACACAGATATACACACAGGCACACAGACACACACACAGACACACACAGACACACACAGAGACACACAGACACACACACAGACACACACACACAGACACGGAAACACACAGACACACAGAAACACACACAGACACACAGACACACACAGACACACAGACACAGACACACACACACACACACACACACACACACACACGGCTTATTAAACTCTAATTTGTGCTTCAAACTGCCCTTTAGTGTGAGTCCATCCACCGGAGCTTAGTTAACCTACCAAGAATCCCATCATTGAAAGAGACTGTCTCCTCCCTTCCTCCATAGCCATCAGCTGCTAAAATTCCTTAGGTAGGATGGGGATTGCTTACCCGCTTTGCTATGTGTATTTTGGAATTCTGTCTGGTTTGATGTTGCGTGGAACTTATGCATACTGTCATCATTGCTATGAGCGCGTATGAGGAACTTCCTAGCTGTCTGGAAAACTATTTTTTCTATAGTCAGCTATCACATGAGGCTCGTACAGTCTTTCAGCTTCTTCTTCCTCAATAATCTCTGAATCTTGGGAGGAAAAAGTTTGATATAGGTGTCCTCCTATTCAGTGATAAGCAGCCTGAAGCCTCTTGTTCTCTGCACTTTAGCCAATTTTGAGTTTCTGTTTTAATCACCATCTGCTGTGTAAGTAAATTTCTCTGGTGAGAACTGAGTGGTGAGAACAGAGTGATGTATAATCTATGGGTCTAACAATAAGTCATGAGGAGTCAGTTTAATACTAAAACTATTTAGTAGAAAATTAGTATTAGGCTTCTCCTTATGACCTGTGACCTGTCTATCCTCAGGCTACAAGCCTGATATATCAATATCAGGTATGGACTCCATCCTATTAAGTGGACCTTAAGTCCAATTATTGAGGGATTAGTTACTCCCTTAGCATTTGTGACACCATCATACCAGTGGGCATATCTTCCAGGCTAGTTGTTATAGTTCACAGGATTCACAGCTGGGTAAAGTTGATGATTTTTTTTTTCTACTGGTAAGCATGCATAACACTATGAAACTAGCCAGTAGAGATGAGGCTCTGAGACCAGAACCACCTTGATTTCTTTTAGCTTGTTCTACAGCTCGTGTATGGATTATCTTCAGCAATAGGCTCTTACCATCCAGTCCTGGTGGGTAAACAAATGCAGGGAAGTGGCAAGTATTGTTTGAGGGTCTATGAGACCCCTGATCAACAGCATCAAGAGAGGGAGTCCATTCCTGGCTTTAGCATCTTATTTTGTTAGCCTGTGTTGTCTAATAGTGACAATATTCCCACGTTGTAAGGAAACTGCTTTTAATCTCTTTTTATAAAGTATATTTTATACTTTAAGAAGCTTCTCTAGTGGTAGGTTTCCATATGGATTTGCAGATAAATAGATGAAACTAGAAATAATCATCCCGAGTGAGGTAACCCAGGAGAAACTAATAAATGACCACATTGGGTGGTGGAAGGCTTTTTGGGAGGAGTGGTAGAATGCAGTGATATAAAGGGGGAAAGAGAATTAATAAAGTAGGAAGAGTTAAATGGGGTGGGTATGGGAAGGCAGGACAGCAGAGTGAGTATGGGGATGAATATATAACAATAAAGGGCTTTACAGGGACTTTTGAAGTTGTATCAAATGCATTTTGCATCATGAGATCACCCAGAGTCCATCAAGACCTGGGGAAGAATGTTGTGACTTTAACATGAAATGTCCCCCATAGGCTCATGTGTTCAAACACTTTGTCTCCAGCTGGTGGCATCATTAGGAAAACTTTTGAAATATTTAGGAGCTAGAGCCTTGCTGGAGGAAGTATGTCACTGAGAGTGAGCTTTGAGGTTTTATAGCCTGGCCTCACTGGCTGTTATTGCTCTGCTTCCTGTAGAGGATGAAATGTGACCAGCCAGCCTTCTGCTCCTCCTGTCATGTCTTCTCTGCCATGATGGATTGTGTCCATCTAGAACTTTAAGCCAACACAAATCCTTCCTTAAAATAATTTTGTCAGGGTGTTTTATTATAGTAACAGGAAAGAAAATATTAGTGATAGTTTAGGTTCTAAATGTCCACTAAAATATATTTAACAGTATTTCACAAAAATTAGTTTCTTATGTTATGGTTTATTCGATTTAAAATTATTTTGAGTGTCAGGATAAAGCTGATGATGTCAGGCATCCAATAAAAATATTATCATTCAGGGGCTGGAGAGATATCTCAGCAGTTAAAAACAATGGTTGTTCTTACAGAAGACCCGGGTTTGAATCCTGGTATCCACATGGCAGCTAACAATTGTCTGTAACTCCAGTCCCAGGGGATCTGAAAGCCTCTCTGACCTCCATGGGCATTGCACGACACAGGTGCACTTACCTACATGCAGGCAATACACGCACACACATAAAATAAAAATAATAAATAGAATTTAAAAATATTTATCATTCAAGCAAAGATGCAGGGAAATACAGTCTACAGGATAGTGAAATCAACCAATTGAAACTGACTCAGCACTGATACAGATGATATTAAGAAACTAAGATATTAAAAGGGTTATAGTGGCACTAGTCTGTATATTCAAGTATTAAGAAATGTCACAGAGGCATGAAGACGATTCAAATTAAACTTTTTAGAGAAGAAAAATACAGTAAGAAGAAAAATTTACAGGATGTGATGAATGAAATAACAGACATTTAAATGAAAAAAAAGGGAGGTAATAAAAGACTCCTGATGTTAGATAATGCATTCGAGACGTGATAGGGAGACTGCATCTATAAAACACCCACAGTTGGTAGCCTAAAAAGATGTGTGTAAGACGAAACCAATCGACATGACACTATGAGTGGAAGAATTTTCATGAGCTTTTCCCTAGATGAAGAGCTACAGGCAATCAATGGATACTGAGGGAGGGAGAATTGGTTTTCTTCAGGGACTAGCTCCCTGATAAGTTATTTACTACCAAGTGGGAATCCCATGTACACATGAACACCAGTAAATTGTCTCAGTGTATTATATATGACAAGAAATTTAGAGGGAGTGGGGAAAACTAGGATGACAGAAATAATGCAAATACAATATGTATATATGAAAAATTTAAAAATATTTTCAAAATGCCAAGTAGTAGAAGCAGTTTTAAATGAAACTCAGTAGAAAAATGAAAGAAAATACGAACAAAAAACATCATATGTAGCATCCGTGAGCTGTGAGGCAACTTCAGAACCCTAAAATACAGAGTAAGCACCACGATGATGGTGAGCTAGGGAGGCAGAACAAATTTTCAAAGTTTGAGGAGAGCCATAAACTAAACAAACAAACAAAAATTCAATCAACGAACCAACCAACAACCAACCAACCAGCCAATCAACTAACCAACCTCACACACAACAAACAAGCAATAAAAAAAAAGACTGGTATAAATCAATCAAAAGAAGCATAAAAACTGTGAAAATCATGGCGTTCAAACCAGCAGGAAGAAAGACGTCTCAGAAGTAGCCAGAGTGAAAGCAAAATAGAATGCTAATGCAGAGCAATGGCGGTGTTTAAACACATGGAAGGGGCCAACAGAAGACGCTGCAGCTTTGTTCTTACCTTGTCCTGCTCCCTCCTGCTTGATTCTCCATCTGAGATTTCAGTCTTTTGATTTGTTCTTTTGTAAATTTTTACTTATTATTTTTATTTTATTTTATGTGTATGAATGTACTGTCTGCAAGTATGTAAGTGTACCTGTGTCACGCAATGCCATGGAGATCAGAAGAGGGCGTTGGATGTGCTGTAACTGGAGTTACAGATGGTTATTAGTCATTATGTGGGTGCTGGGAAATGAATCTGAGTCCTCTACAAGAGTAGTCAGTGCTCTCAACCACTGAGCCCCTGGATCTATTCTTTGAAGCTCCTTCTCGTCTATTCAAGCCCTCACAAGTGCCCCCTCCCAAGCCTTAGCCCAGGCCCTCAACTTGGAAACTCTCCTGAAATGGTAATCTGAAGAACAAATGGCTTTCCTTGTTTATTTCCCACCAAGCTCAGGTCACGGTCCTATACTGTGTGATGTCCAGTGTTTGAAAAAAAATCTCCCCATTTTCAGTTGCTTCTGTCTGGGGAAGCGGGGGGGGAAATCTGCTTCCAGTAACTATATTCTGGTTCTAAGGGAAAAACCTTTACTATTGTTTTAACATATAAGTAGCTTATCATCAAAGACATTTGGTGTCTTATGCAATGTTGCAGACATAGGTACAGAAAATATTCAAAATGAAACCCATGGGCTGCAGAGAGTCTCAGCAGTTAGCAGTTATGCATATTTCTTGTTGCTCTTATAGATGATGTGAGTTTAATTTCCAGCAAACATAGTGTTCAGGTCATAGCTGCATGTAACTCTATGTCCTAAGGGGAATTTGCTGTCTCTGGCCTCTGTGAGCAACTATGGGGGGCGGGGAGAGAGAGAGAGAGAGAGAGAGAGAGAGAGAGAGAGAGAGAGAGAGAGAGAAGACAGAATGGGAGGAAATGTTTGGAAATAGATTTAGTATAATTAAAAATAAAACCTAAAAATTCATTTATAAAATTAGAGACATGAGAAAATAGATGATTATAAATGGTTAAGAACTGACGGAGGGGGAACAGAGGAGGTAATGGTGCTTAGTATGAACGGAGAACAAAGTAGACCTGAATGAAAATGCCACTATGATGAGACCCCCTTCAGTACAAACATTTTTAAACTTATTCTGTGAACATTTCATACATGTATTCAACTTATTTTCATCATACCCTTTACTCTTCCCTCTGTACCTGCCACCCAGTATATCACATCCCATCTCCTCCCCAACTTCATGTCCTCCTTTAATGATTATTAATATTATCATTATTATTATTATCTTCATTATTTATTGTTTTAGCCCACTAATTCCAATTAGTGCTCCCCATATGTGCCTGGGACCTGGGTGCATGCTTGTTCACTGGGCCATAGACAATCTTCCCGTAGCCACACCCTAAAGAAAAGTGAACCCCATTCCTCAGCAGCCACAAACTGCCAATTGCTCTTCAGGTAGGAGTGTGACCACAGGAGCCCTGAAGTACACGTCCTGCACGGTGATTAAATTAGCTGGACTCCAAAGGGACTGGACAGGTCCTTCCCTCATGCTCTTCTACCTGCAGGACACATAGCCTCTCCCTTGGGCTGGCTCCACTCCATGTTTTAGATTTTATTAGTGGGCATCCCACGGTCCTGGCATCTCCAAAATCTTGGGGTCACCATTCCAACTTAAGCACTACAACTTCAGGGAATGGCCCTTCAGCCCTACTACACGTTTCCTGGCTCAGCTCCTCTCTGAACCTATGGAGTGAGACTCCATGACTCCCTCAGTCTTGTATATTTCATACTTGTAAACAGGCACAACATGAATGATACTGCCAAGCTCTGTATTCAGCTACTGATGGAGCTTCTCATAGGTGGGATTTTGTCCTCTGGACGCCTTTTCTATTGTCCCACTGCAGTGCAGGAAGTTTCTCTTCAGTCGTATAGATCTCTTTACCAATTCCAGTTGCTTTCTTAGTACCAGCCTGAATGCTTTCTTGTCCTGAAATTTCTTCCTGTAGACAAATTAGTCCAGTACCTTTAAATTCAACTTCCCTCAGAGCCTCAGGAGTCTGGTAGAATGAAAGAGTTCTTCAGTCAAAATGGCCCCTAGCTTAGTTCCTGATTGAGTTCCCCTCTGATACCTCAGAATGGGCCTCCACTGTTTGCATTTCTCTGCATTCTTGCCTCTCAAGTTCCCATCAGAATTTCTCTTTAGGCTTTGAGTTTTTTTCTAAACCAAAGTTAAAAACTCTTCCACACTTTTTGCAAACCATCTATAAAGCCTAAGGACCATTGATCAGGTTTATCCAACAATGACCCCATTCCTGGTATCAAGTTTCTGGCTTAGTTTCTTTTCCTATAATTGTGAGAAAAATGCCCCAACAAAAGCAACTCAAAAAGGGTTTATTTTAGCTTTAAAGTTCGGATTTCAAGGGTACAGTCCATCATGGCAGGGAAGTCAAGGCTTGAAGCACCTGGTCACATCGCAGCCACAGTCAGGAAGCAGAGAGTGCTGAATTTTGTGCTCTGTTAGCGTTTTTGTGCCAGCCAGGATCCCAGCTCAGGGATAGGCGCTGCCCACAGTTGGCTGTTCTTCCCACCTCAGTTTACCGAATCAAGACAGTCCTCTACAGGCATGTCTAGAGGCACAACTCCCAATGATTCTAGAGCTCAACAATTTGACAGTTGACATAAACCTTCCTGGGTACAGTTGCTGCTTTATTGGATGCGTGTTCACTTCATTGAAACTACTAATAGTTTTCAAGAGGTTGCACACACATCATCTCTCCGTGCCTGTTCAAGTCATTTGTCTACCTTTCTTTACTGGATCGTCTTTTCACAGATATTTATAGCAGATGCTTACACATTCTGGATTCATGTCTTTTGTCAGAAATGTGAATCATAACTTTGTTTTCCTATATGTGGCTTACTTTTTCATAGGGAATAATTAATTACTTCTTTATCAAAATGGCCCAGTTCCTGGGAAGCTGAGTTTTATATTTTTGAATAAATTCACAAGTGAATATTTTTACCATGCATGCAACATTTTTGGTGGGTTTCAAGGTCTTCTATGTAGCACAGCTGGCTTCCACTTTGTAATCACCCTGCCACAGCCTCCTAGGTGCTGTCATGATAAAGGTGAGTCAGCATACCTGGAGTAGTTATTTATTTTATAAAGGAAAAAGTAGATTGTAGTTGATCTGGTGAGGGCTTCTCTGTCTGCCAATATTGTGCCTTATGTAAGGGGCAGAAGGGAACAATGGAACCAACATTGTGTCCTCATGTGGCAGAAGAAATGGGAGGAAAAAGCAGGGCTCTGAAGCATTTCTGAAAAGGACATCAATCTTATTCATGAGTTTTGATCTCTCAGGTCTAATTGCCGAACAAAATTCCCACTTCTTAAAAGAATCCTTTTGTGTTTTATGTTTCAACATCATAATTTTGTAGTGACCATAAATTCAAACCACAGTAACTACTTTCCTCAGTTTTCTACGTGCTGCCCTTGTAATACCAAGAAAAACTCCACTAAGGTGTCCTCATTACTCATCCATGTCTTGTCCCAAAGATGATAGTTCTGATAGGGTTATACCAACCAACACTGGCTGATTTGAATCAGCCAGAGTACAGGAAACACTAGGCCTCTACATTTAAATATCAGCAATCCAAAATTAATAACCTAGCACAACAGCATTTATTGTTTATTCCAACTTCAAACCCAACTCTGGTCAGGGCAGTCTGCTCCACGCAGCTTCTCAAGGATCTAAGAGAAAGGCCCTACTATCTGACAATCTTATGGGGCATGTGGTTAATGCATCAGCCAAAAGGCAGTTGGGGTATTGGGTAATGTCTTTTAAATGCTTGAGTCCCAAAATGATAATATGGTAGGCACACTTCTGCCTACAGTGTAGCAATTAGAATTAGTAAGAGATAACAATAGGAAATTACGAGCTAGAAAATAATGAGTGTAATAACTTAGCCTCTAATAATCCCCAAAGAATGGTCATACTGTATGGAATTTCCTATGCCATTTCCATGAGTAGTTTCTTCTGTTAAGTCTCCAAAGGTGGCACAGTATTTTTACTAAGACTGACATTACTTTGTTCAACAAGGGAAAACTTTACATTAACTTTAGAGATTCATATCCAGAGCTGTTTTTCAATGATCAGAATCGTGGGAGGAATTACAAAAACTACAGTTCCCAGATCATCCCTAAATATTCTAATTCAACTAAGCATGGCTAAAGCAGTCCTAAATAATATGTGACACTTGCCTAACTTTCCTCTCTCTGAGTAGATGGGGGTTTATGCTGAATAAATACGTTATCTGATTTCTATGATCGTTCAGACCTTCTTGCTCATTATAATTTTCATCTTAGTTCCTAAAAACGTAATGGTAATCATTTCAATGGTCAGGAAACATTAACTGCTTTTTGTAATCAGCAAAGGCTGGAAACAGGTAGCAGCAGTTTGGAGAAGAAACGCAGGGGAGGGCTGCCTGGTTGTACTTGCAACATTCCACACATTATCTTTGACTGTTGAGAGAGACGGGGAGAGGAAAGTGTTTGTTTCCCAAGCTTTGCAATGTGTCCGTCCCTATTTCTGGTAGGCATAAGTTCCTGGTGAGAGAGCACTTCTAATGTGGCCAGTATTTCCCTCTGTGTGTAATGCATTTAAATGTATTTCTCATGGGAGGCATTGGTGGGCTTGTCAAAAAGTCTTATGAGATGATAAAATGCTGGAGGAGGTGCACTGGTGGTCTTGGATCACACCCAAGAATGCACACTTATTATTCAATATCAATATTTGTTTTTCTGGTTTGATTTTTTTCAAGACAAGATCTCATGTGGCCCAGGCTTGCCTCGTTCTTACTATGTTGCTGAAACTGACCATGGACTCCTGATCCTTCTGCTTTCATGGCCTCAGTGCTGGGATAGCAAGTGTGCACCACCACTCCTGCCTTAGTCAGCATTTCAGCATTAATAAACTGAATTATTTGTAAGACCAATTATTTATGTTGTTTGACTTAGAAGCCTTATTCTTTATGTTAGCTCCTTGCTTGAAGGTTCTGAATCTATTTTCTAGTAGTTACATAGTAAGGTAATACATATGAATTGCTTAGTGTGAAGTCTAGAACACAGAGAGCAGTTAGTTAATACAGTAATCTGCCTAAACTTCCACAGAGTTCATAGAGCAAAGTCTATACTAGCTACATTGTAAATTATTCAATGATGATCCCCACTGTTCTACAAATAGTCCCAGGTGGCATCATATTTGAGTTTTTCAATTTTGTCTCTTTCAATAAGAAGTAGACCTAGATTGAAAAGAAGGAACGATCATAAAATTTCTGATATTCTAAAAATATAGCATGGAAACCAAGAGTTAGTATAGTATTATCTCATGATAATACGTGACATCAACTGAAGCCTTGACCTTGGACCTTGACTTTCCCTGCCTTTGTAAATTAGGCAATACATTTTTGTTATTTATAAATGACATAGTCTATGAAATTTCATTAGAACAGCATGACTGGACTAAGACAGTGTTTGTCAGGGATGTGTTTGAAATATATAATAGCACAAATTTATGGTAATATACATGAGACAATGCCAAGAATATGGTTAAAATATGAAGACAAAGCCAAATGCAATTAAGCAACAAAGTTAAACAGTTTTCATGATGCAGAGATAATGATTAGGAGTGATTAGTTAAGCTGTACCTGGTGGCTTACACCTTTAACCCCAGAACTCTGGAGGCAGAGGCAGGCAGATCTCTGTGAAGTCGAGGCCAGCCTGGTTTACCTAGCAAGCTCCAGGCTAGCTGGGGTTACAGGGAGACGCTGTCTAATAAACAAGCAAGCACAGAAACAAACATAAAAGAATGATCAGTTAGATCAATTGCTCACATCAAGAGTGGTGATGAATGAGACCTTTATCAAATAACTTTGGAATAATTTAACTGTGCTATTTCTGTATGCGCCTGTTTACTTAAGCACTGATTTTAGTTCACAGCACTATTTATATGTGTATAATTCATCTTCCATGACACAAGATTTGAAAGGTACAGAAGTGCAGACAAAAGAACACACACCAAAAGCCTTTGCTTGTCACTTTCTGAATTCTCCCAGAGGTCTCCTACAGACTTGCATAGACATGCATCTCTTCCCAATAGAAGTTATGCATCACTTTGCTTTTTCCCATGCTCTCTTATAACAGATCTTGACAAGTTTTTCCATAAAGAGCCAATAACAAACATTTTAGGCTCTATTTCTTCAGCTCTAGAAATTATATGGATGAATGAGTACAGTTGTGCTCCTAGAAAACATTATTTACAAAAATAGGCTATGACCCAGATTTAACCCACAGGCTGGAGTTGGCCAACTTGCATTGGAGAGTATTCATACATGCATTCTTTCCCCCTCCTGGATACCTGAGATGTTTTTGTATTTATTCCCTAACAAACGGTGCTGAAGAGGAAGAAATAGAACCTGGAAGCAACATGTTGTCCTAGGCAAGGATGATAACAAGTGGTATAGCTTTTACCTGAGGACTTGCTGCAGCAGTACTGCTCATGAGCATCTCTAGACAATACCTGGGACATTTGTATGACTGGAACATATGACTTTGTTCTGGAGATGAGTCCTCGGTTATAGATCCTCCCCTTTTAGTGGTGAGGTCCACATGTCTATCTCGTTCCTACTGGGTACCACACTGCTTCCACAAGACATCTCTAGTGGCTTTAAAGCTACTGATACCTGCTTCTCTTCTCATTTTCCAGCCTTATGTTGTTGACCAGGCTAAGACTCTCATCCGGATGTTTAGGTCAGTGAAGTTTATGTCCTGCCACATCATAGAGACCTGGAAGTTTCCTTTCAAAAACAGAAGCACACAAAACTATTGAATCAAAATCTCTGGGGATGTCACTCAGCAACCTGTGTTTTAACATCTCCAGAGTATTTTTATGCCCACACAAATTTTAGAAGCACCATTTCTGGCTGCCCTGGAATATTTCAAAAACCTCATGAAATCTTAGTGATCTAGCAGAATAAACTTTTATTCACAGTATAATTACAATCAGTGTAGGAAAAATTACTTTTCTTGGGAGCTTTTCACTGATTCATAGATACACAATCATTGCATTTCACGATGCCATCCACATTTAGTCTCCATGGTACTGTAGAAAGAAAGAGGATGATCAAGCAGGGGTTTTAAGTAAAGCTTAAAAGCAACATGCATTATTTTTGCCCTCATGCTATGGGCAAGAACTCAGTCACATAAGAACCAATACTTAATTGTGAGGGGAGCTGCAAAGCACGGAGGAACGCCGGGGCTTGCGTGAACATCCGTGCTCAGTTTCTATCACCCACTGACTAGCCTTTACATGGATCACTCCATTCCTTAACTTTGCAGTAAACATATCTCTTCTTCATGCAAAGGTGATGCTGGCATTTTTTCTTGCTCTTTGACGTACCTGAGAACACCTAAAGTTTAATTCTGACTGGAATATACTGTGTTTTATTTTGAAAAGTAGCTTTAATAAATTGCCATTTGGTTTTGTTTAACAAGGTATACGTCTAGAAAATTCATGTGCATATTATAAAACTGGCATATACTCTAACTTAAATTTAAAATAAATTGTTCATATTGTGATGCATTGTTTCTCAGATTTTTTAAAAAAATCATATTTTTAGTCTGTTTTACTGAGGCGTTTCTCCTGTCTCTATTTTGTGTATGGAATTCTGCCATTTATGGAGATACTTATTTTCCCTGAGACTGTGTTATTTATTTTTGACTGCTCAGAGCGTTTTAGACTGAGCTGTGATTAATATGTTAGCATTTGTTTTGGCTACATTTCATCTTTTTGGAGTCGTTTAGTTTCCTGATACTCTTTGAAGGCCTTCCATCTTCTATATCATGAAAATATTCCATGTTCTCCAACAACAGTGACCGAGGAAGACTACAAAAATTGAAGAACTTCTGATGGGTACTGCAGGTCTAAGAAACCCGAGAAAAGAGAACATTCTTTACAAGGAGTTGAAATGACTGGTTTTATGATGGGCTCAGAGACAAAAGTGATAGCATTGACATAGGAGGCCTTCAAGAAGTCACCGTGCAATTTGTGAGCAGTTGGCCACGGGACACTTGTGAGAAATAGGCCCCTTCAGTCCTGCCACTTTGACACAGAGCAGTTACTCGATTCAATCTTATACCCAGAATGACTCACAGCTGTTTGTGTTGAACGTGTGCCTTCAAAACACGGTCCATTAAATAGAACCTCAGTTATCAGAAAAACTCCCACTTAAAAGAATTTTCCCTCACTGTCGTGCTTATGTTTTATAGTGTGCTGAATTTGACAATTAGACTAAAACCCTAGTAATAGGTAACATAAAAGCACTTTTCTACCACCATTGTCATCTGTGGTCCTAAAGTGAAGTTATACAGTCCCTTAAGTATTTTCTATATCCTCTCACCAAAGATATTTTTTGGTGTTTCTACAGCTGAGGATGATGCCATAAGCAATGCAATTTGTCTCTATCTAACTCTATTCTATTCACCATAATTTTATCTCAATTTTCTTCTCTCAAGTAAAGTTACAAGGCTCCATCTTTTCTTTTTTTCTTTTGCGAATACACAAACTCTTCCTGATCATGCTTGATTGTCTACCTGCAATCTACCCAGCCTTGAATAAATAGATGCAACTGTGAAATTTGATTGCTAAGAGTAAATTATGTTGTCAATAGACTCACTTATTTCTAATACTGTCATCCAAAGCGTTTTTCATTTAAAAAATCAGAGCAAGATCTGGTGCGTCAGGTCTGTAACTCCAGACCCTCAGGAGGGCTGAGAGAGGAAGCTTGCAAGTTCTAGGCCAGCCAAAACTACAGAGCAAGTTCAACTCCAACCTGAGAAACTGAATGAGATCCTGTTTCAAAATTTAAAAAGAGGAGAAGAGGCCTGGGGTGTATTTCAGTGCAGTGTGTTTGCCTCGTAGCTGCAAGGCCCTGGGTTCCTTTCCAGAACCACAAAATTACTTCTTTTAAATCAGTAGCTCTAGAGAAAGTTCAGCATTGAAAAAAGGAGCTGAACTTTATTTAAATACAGTGATGTGACTAAAATTTTCAATTACGAGATGAAGTTATATATCTGTATGTCAATTACTCCATGTAGGGACAATACACTGCTTCCTCTGATTAATCCACAGAGGAGACTTAATGTAGAGTCTTAATATTCACAATGTTTCATTTATAAATGAAATATAACTCATTAGCTGCTATTTACTGGTGATCAAACCATCTTGAAGATCTTCCCCTTTTAGAGCATGTAGTTTTGTGCCTGTCACTTTACTTGCCTCACTCGGTCTCAGTTTGCCTGACTTAAAAGCGAATGCTTTTCTCCCTGTGGCATAATGCCTAGAAAAAAAAATCAAAGTTCACTCCTTGAGGTTGGCAGATGAATGATCTAGAGCTCTGAAAGAAAAGCTCACTTGCCTTATAAAATCAGTAGAGATGTTGGAACCAGATGCCAAGTGCCAGGGACTTTTTCTTGCTCCAAGTTTCAATGTAGAATTCTTTCATAGTGGCATTTTCTCTCATAATCTGGGGTCTCTGAAAAATAGAAGGTCTTCTGGAGTTAGAGAATAAATGATTATTTGTTGAGGGGGCGAATAGGACATAAGCTTGCTTTGTTCTGTTAGAAAATGAGAACAAGGTAATTATATGTAGATACTCCTGGATGTTCAAAAGGGTTGCATCCCAATAAATGCACCATAAAGTGAAAATAAAAGTTTAAGTTGCATTCAATACACAAAGCCTACTGAGCATCATATCCAAGTCTAGCCAACTTGAATTTGGCTCAGAACACTTAAATTAGTCTATCATAAGGCAAAAATTTAAACAAATGTAAAACTATTTTGCAATAAAATGTTAACATTGCATATGGTTTATTTAATACATGTATCCAGGAAACATGGCACATCAAGAGAAGAGGGTTACCCTGGGGCAGCTTTAGAGCCTGGAAGCCTCATGAGGACTATTGAGTGCAAGCAACACCAGATCCAGAGAAAGCAAAGGAAGCATCTTAGAAGCGTCAGCATTCCTCCTCATTACACTCAAAGTCCAGGACAGCCACACTGCAGCACCTTCACAGGAATGAAGGAAACGAGGGGCTGTCTGTGTGTCAAGGTTCTCACACTACTGTTGTGTTTGTGACATTTATTCATATCCATTTTTCCCCTTCTCATGCCAGGATAGAATTTATACACACACACACACACACACACACACACACACACACACATATACACACACGCACACACACGCACACACCTGAGAGAGAGA
>NW_008354009.1:988829-1003087 GCF_000622305.1 Nannospalax galili
CTCTCTGATAAGCATTTTCCTTGTTCCACTTTGAAACTTCTATTAATAATGGCAAATAAATATTCTTGGGCATGGCTTTTTGAGAACACATGCACAAATTTTATCGTATCGGTCTGTTGATATAATGCCTAGGTTATGGAGACCTTGTATGGTAAGTTGATCTGGGGGAAATAATATGCAAAGTGACTAAGTCTTCTTCATCTCCACTTTAAGAGTAATAAGATACTTTGAAGAAATATAAAAAGGTTGTAATATAGAATTTCATGACAATAATTCTTGGAAAAAATTTATTCTGCAACTTGCCTTCATATGCTTTGCTATGTAGCCCTTTAAAATCCTAACATGCTATATTGAAAACATACCATCAAATGAAAAGGGGAAACTATTTCATCTGGTAGTGTGGTGGGTTTTTTTTTTTTTTTTTTTTTTTTTTTGGAACAGGGTCTCCCTGCTGCCCCAGCTGGCCTGGAACCCACTATGTAGACCAGCCTTGAACTCACAGAGATCCATCTGCCTCTGCCTCCCAAGTGCTGGGATTAAAGGTGTGTGCCACCACACCTGGCTGGTAGTGTGGTTTTTAACATGAATATTTTTTTTCTATAAAATATTACAGTTTTAAAGTTTCATCTGTAGCATCATTTAAAAGTTCCAGTGGAATCTTGGATTGCTGTCTTCTATGTTGTCTTATAATTCCTTATACCCAGTAAAAATCACTCCTTAGCATAGCTTATATTCATTTTGGGGTGTCTGTATGTGGGTGTATGCATATGTGTGCATGAGTCTGTGTGAGAGCACTTGCCTATGTATGCACATGTGGAGGCTTCAGGTCAATGCCAGGTGTCTTTTTCAGTCACTCTTCATCTTCGGTTTTGAGATGGTCTCTCACTGAACATGGAGATCATGGATTGGCTAAACCGTCTGACCACTGCTTCCCCAGTATTTTCCCATCTGCACCACCCCCTTCTCCAGTGCTGGACTTACTAGTACTTGCCACAATGCTTTTCCTTTTTACATGGGTGCTGGAGGCTGAATTCAGGTCCTCCTGCTGGTGCAATAAGTGATTTACCCACTGAGCCATGTCCAGAGCCTTAAATTCTTTTTTTTTAATACATCTTTTATGGAGAAAAAACTTTAAAACATTGTTTTTGTTGCTATGTGTAGAGTACTTGTCTGTGAGTACATAAGTGCACCAAGTGTGCACAGTGCCTGCAAACCAGAAGAGGGTGACAGGTTCCCTGGAATTGGAGTTATGGACCATTGTTAGCTACCATGTGGGTGTTGGGAACTAAACTGGGTTCTCCGTGAGGCAAACGTAAATTGGGAAGGGGGTGGGTAGGCAGGGGAGAGGAAGAGTTGATGGAGAGGGTTAATCGAAGCTAAGAATGTAAAAACGGAGCCATATGGATGCCTACTACTCTGTGAGCTAATTACAATATATATTTAAAGTTTCCAATGGAGGCATTCTTTACAGATGGATAATGCCAATCCTTGAATCCATAGGTGATCAAACAGAAATCTCAGCACCAGGTATGGGATTCCTCCTTATGAATTGTTGGTCAAAAAGACCCCAAATACCTAAACCAACACAAGCAAGATGATAAGGTGCTATTGCTGAAGACAACACCTCCCTGGGTTGTATGGCATACAGAAATCCTGCTGGAACTGAACTAGATGCTTCCTCCCTGTGACTAGCATACACAGTGCTTGAGGTGCTGTGAAGGGTTCTGGGAAAGGCATCCACAGTCTTACCCAGCTGTGAACTCTGTGAGCTACAGTATCCACCTGCCAGGCAAGATGTGCCCACTGTTGCAGTAGTGTCATGACTGTTACAAGGGTAAGAGTTAGTCTGTGATTGGATTTGAAGCTTGTTCCATAGGAGGGAATACATGGTTATAGGCCCTAGAGAGGTCTATGAAAAACTGTTGTTTTCAAAATTGATATGGCATCAAATTGCCTTTTAAGTGTTTATGTTTATACCTATAGACAGAGGTTACTCTCAGCCTCGGTCAGAGAAGCTTCTCTTTGCAGTAACCGACAGTGAAAGTTAGGTGCTAAGAATAAACGACTCCTGACTGCTTAGACCTAAACAGGACGTTTACACCAGCCCTCTAAGTGTCAGGGATCAGTCAAAAGAGAGAGCTGAAAGTTGGATGATAAGGAGAAAGATTGCAAACGTATTCCTCTGAGCATGACACAACAATTTCAACCCTTGACTCAGCATCTGCAGTCGCCTGTACAAGACGGCCTGTCAACAGTCAGTTACCGGGAAGGGGCTCATGGGGCTTTACCCCTCCCTATGGAACTGGTGGATAATGGTAAATGCCAGGGGACGGTAGTCCTGTTCTTCAGTTGTGTACTACTAGTAAGCCCACTGGGCTCCACTGGATAATTCTAAACCACTGGTCACAGGGACAGCCCTGGCATGAATGAGGGAAAGGGATTCGTAGGGAGATAAGAAGGACTGATCGGAGTAGGCAAGGATAAGAGAGGGTGGGGTAAGAGTATCCACAATGTATTATATGCATGCATGGACTTTTCAAAGGATAAACTTAACCGATAAACAAAATAAAATGCTTCTTCATCAAGGAAACTGATTACCACGATGGGAGAATAGGGGCAAGTGTCACCTCCTTGTTAACTGCTGGGGCATTCCTGCCATGTGCGCTTTCCCGTTCACTTGCTTTTACCCTTCCTCCATCATATTTTGTATTCACATTTTATTCAGCTGTATTTTTGAGTGAATTCTTTACTAGTGCACTTTGTGTTGGATTCTTTCATTTCTTGAATTATTATTATTCAGAAGGAACTGTCTTCTGAGTGTCTTTGTGGTGACATTTTGCAGCATGGTCTGTCAAACAGATTGATCACGTTCCTGTGATAATGAATATCTCATTTATTTTACCAGCTTTCCTCATTTGGGAATTTCTGTCTTATAACATCTATGGCTCTGTCATGTCTGAAGGGCAGGGGCAAGAATATTTTTCCCAAAACATGAGCAATACAATCACAGTGATATGATACCAAGGTAATAGTGCTAATTAATATTAGAGTGTGGAGACAAAGGTTGAGACAGCTACTGGCTTAAACAGAAGCTTCTCAACTTAGGTCAGCTACCATCATGAGTGTTCTGTCATGAAAATTCAGAAAAACACAACTATCTTATATTTAGGCTTCATGTGAAAATATGGAGAACATACGTTTATGTGGTTCTGTTGCCAAGAAGCCAAGGGCAGTCTGCTTCTCCTGTTGAGAGCTGTGTCTAAAGTGGGAACATAACCAGTTTCTTACAGGATGGTCAAAAGTACGAGAACCTTCTTAAATTTTATTTCTAGTAAGGTCATATTTCAACTGGGAATCTGGCAGATCATCACTTGAACTAATTTAAATGTTATTTTTGTGTATTTTTAAACTATGGAGTAAAATTGGAAACACTTTCAACAGATTATACAACTTTAATTTATAAAAAATATAATCATAATAATAAAAACAATATTAATATATTGTTTACCACTATGCTGAGTGGCTATCATGCATTACCTCATTTAACACATTCTATTGTTATCCTTGAAAAAAAGAATATTATCTCATGTGGAATCAAGGGAACTCACACATAAATAATAAAGCAAATGTGAATTAGCCAGTGACTGCCCCCATAAATCCCAGAGCTAGTACTCACCCACCATTGGTTCATTCTCTTGCCATGATGCATCAACAACCCCAAATAGAACAAATGCATATTTTACTCAAGAGATGCTTTTAGCTCTGCTTAAAATACTTTGGCAAGCTTTTCCTGAAACAGTCTTTCTAGCAGGTCAAAACCTGAGCTCAAAGGAGTCAATTCAATGTTCTAATCTAGGAATTGGAAAGCAATAGCCTTTTCACTAAATCTGGGCACGTCCATTTCCTCAGCATAGTAGAAAACTGAGTAGATGCAAAACAGATTACAGATCTCACAAATCCTAGGATTTAATGTGACATTTTACAGAAGGAAAAGTGCATTCTGTCCTTGGATAGGAAGGAAGGAGGAAGGAATGAAGGAAGGAAGGAAGGAAGGAAGGAAGGAAGGAAGGAGAGAGGAGAGGGAAGGGGAAAGAAGGGAACAGAGAGTAAGCCCACACATTTCTGATCTGGTACCATTCACAGTTTAATGTAGGATAAAATTTATCACCCCATATAATTTTAATATTGTATATAGTCAAGAAGGGAAACAATGCTAAATCTCAGCTACTTGATCAAATGGGCTCAGAATTACTCCCTAGCTCACTGACTTTCAAACTAACTCATGACAAAAGATAAAGACCACTTTGCAAATTGAAAACTTATTGATTGATTCTGGTTCCATGTAAGGATAAAAAGAAGAAAAAATAGAAGAAGTAAGAGAAATAAGAATATTCGTATCCATTCCATAGATTGAATCTATAAACCTTAGGCCGTATTCATGAAGCAGTGCTGGGAGGCCTCAGCATTAAGATGAGCAAATGCGTGGAGGACACATTAACCTAAGAACGGCTACTATTTTCTTGACTGACTTGCTTTGTCCTTCAGATCTTCTGCTTGGATCCTGGATTTGTGAGCTCCACAGACAGACAGAACAGAAGCTTAGAAAGAACTTGTGCAACTTTTCAGGGTTCCTCGTCAGCACCTTGACTGCTTCTGTAATGGGAATCCAGCCCCATGGTGAGCAAAAAACAGTGGTGCTGGCTGTGCCTAGAGGAGGTGATGGAGGCAGTGGACGCCCTCTCATGCTCTTTCTCCTGGCAATTTGCCCCAGATAGATGACGTCTAGGAAATTGACCAACTGCCCTAGGAGTCAAAGGCTATCTTTAGCAGAGCACATGGGAACAAGCTCTAGTAAAACTGAGATGTCTACATTTTAGGAGGTTAGAATAAACTGGCAGGATGTTTTATAGGGGATTTGACAATGTCCATAGCCTTTTAAAAAATTCTTTAAAATATACTTTATTTACTATTTTTATTTTATGTGTATGTGTATTGGACTTCATGTATGTAAGTGCACTAGGAGTGTGCATTGCCCAGCAGAGACCAGAAGAGGGTTGTGGAACCCCTTAAACTAGCATTACAGATGGTTGTTAGCTGTTGAGAATCTAGCACCCATCCTCTGGAAGAACAGCAATTGTTCTTAACCCTGAGCCATCTCTCCAGCGCCACCCATAGCCTTTGATATAATTAACTTGTGAGCAGTTGCCTTAAGGAAAAATACCCAAACAGGGGCTGGAGAGATGGCTTAGCGGTTAAGAGCACTGACTGCTCTTTCAGAGGATCCTGGTTCAATTTCTGGCACCCACATCTAACAACTATCCGTATCCAGTTCTTGGAACTCTGAAATCTTCTTCAGACCTCCACAACACAGCTGCACTTACATACATGAAAGTAATATACTCATACACATAAAATAATAATAAATAATAGATAAAATGTTTTTATCACAGAATCACATGATTTATATTAAAAACAATGTCAATCCAGGAATGCTGCACACCTTTAGTCTCAGAATTCAGGAGGCAGGGGCAGGGAGATCTCTGAGACTGAGGCTAGCCTAATCTACCTAGTGAGGTCTATGCCAGCTGAGGCTACAAGGAGACCCTGTATCAAAAAGACAAAAATAATTTGTCAACTCAAATTTTGTTATATATTCATGAGATTGTGAAAATTATAAAATAAATTAAAATTCCTATGAAATGATACTATATATAAAAACTGCTTTCAGACTGGATTTGAGATATGAATAAAATAACTGAGAATGAAAGTATTTTCAGATGTTTTTTAGATTTTATGATATGAGTGACTTTTGATATTTAAAAAGTTATAATAGTTTTTTTACTTAAAGCTTAATATTTGGCATTACATCAATTTTAATAAAAATATTATTTTGTATATTGGCAAAAGCCTTTTGTCCTCATAAAAAGTTTTAAACCAAAACAAAATAATATAATTAGCTGTGCAGTCATACCAGATATTTCGGCATAAGTATCTTAATTCCAAATGTCTTGCCTTGACTATGATATTGGAGATGATCTTTCAAAAGAGTAGACAAAGCTTATGTTTGTTTTCTGTTCCTGAGATGACTCAATACACTCTTTTCTTGCTCTTTTTAATTTGACTGAGTAGCTGCTTTGTTACAAAGCAGTCTGGTAGAAATAATCAAATGCTCTATATACTTAAAAACCTCTGGACTATGGTTTTTTCAATTTCACAGAGCCGAGCGCTCACATCTGGCTGATGATGGCAGCAGGTGTGTGACAGGACTGTAACATGTCAGTTCCAGTCACGTTCTCTGCTGTGGAGAGAGCGAAGTGGGACACTGAATATAAGTGTAACAAGCTAAATTCAACTCAGTTCTTCAAACTCTGACTGCTTGCTTTGCGCCAGGCATTGAGCAAGTCCTTTCAATTCGGAGTTGATAAACCTCAAGGTCCTTCAAAAGTGGCAGGCAGAATATGAATGACGTGTGGTGTGATGAGAGCACAGTAAAGGGATAAATTATGCTACAAGGAAGCACGAATGATAGAATATACCGCCCTCCAAGAATTTGGAGACGACCAAAGGTTGCAGCAACAGGTGGCTGAGTGTTATCCCTGAATCACTGAAGAAGGTTGAGAGGGGGAACCGCAACAATCTTGGGTTACTGGGGAGAGATGGGGGCATTAGAACCGTGACAATCTTGGGTTACTGGGGAGAGATGTCATTTTAGTTGTTGTTGAAATCCTCAGAGCAGAGACGAGGAAAACCCTAACAGGGGATTTCCAAAGATATAGGTGTGAAACTATGACCTTTGCCACAAAGGAGCCACAAAACGTGGCGACTGCATGGGAGAAGCAAGCCTGGTTTCTAACTTTCCTAGTTTGGTGTTCTGGCCAAACATGGCTGCTATTAACTTAGGCACGACAACACTGTGTTTGTTAGTTGAAATCTGATGTCCTCAAATGCCTAAAGGGTACAGTAGCAGCTTTTTTGGATCTAAATGTTATATGGGGTGTTTTGGCACTTTCAAATATTATTTATGCATCATTACCCTTATTCAATAGTTATTGTGTATGCAGACATTTTGTTTTAGGGATTTAGCCTAGTTTTATAAAAAATATACAATGTGGAGCCATCCTGCCACTAGAGAACAACTCCATCACAATGACACTATATAAACTGTTACCACTGATGTCACCTTACAACCCCAGATCACAAAGCTTGACTTCAAGAACATGTAGATTGTCTTACAGTGACTCTTGAACAAATTCTAAGCTCCAGACATTCACAATCAATAACAGTCACACAATCTTTGGATAATGCTATTGCACGTCAACAAACTCAGATTTGAAATTTTCACCAAAAGCAACTCACATAATTGAATATTTAAATAATTAATAAGTAATTATTAATTATTTAAATAATTGAAAATCAATTATTGATTATTTAAATAATTAAAAAATAAGCTGACCACCTGGACATAAAAATAAAATTCCCCACACCTGTGCTACATTACCATAAATTTAGAACTCACTGAATGCCGGACAAAGTAGACAAATGAGCAATATCTTAAAAAATCCAAAAGATCAAAAATTTAATGAACAAGAATGTGTTTACAATGTAGATGTTGTCTTATTTAATTAATATATTTTATTGAAAGTAAAATAAATATGTACCTAAAAAAGCAATGCAATGCTGTAGTCACAATTAGTTTTTACAATTAATATAATTCTAATTAGCCAAACTTGACAAATTTTATGTAATAGTTTACTATGAGACTTACAAAAAAATACAGAAAACCATTTTTTTCAGGGAACACCTGTATATTTCCCATCTGCATTCCACCAACTTAATTTGGCACACGGGCATTCTGAAATAACCTTCTAAATTGGTTTATCAGCTAATCTTTTATTTTTTGTTATATTTCAAAGTATACTATGATTTTCCTCCCCAGGCAGGGCACAGCAAAGAACACTGTGTTTACTTGCTTATCTGAAACAACAACAGAAGAATAACGATAAAGACATAAAATGTTTTTCTCCTACTGAAGGGCAGTCAGTGAAAGATGGTGATTAAACTGAGCTACAATCACCCAACATGCAGAGCCTTGAAGGCGCTCAGGCTATTGATCAGGGATGGAGTCCAGGACAGGCTGCACAGAGTCCCTGAGTTTGGGAGAAAGAAATGAAGGTCTAGGGAATTACCCTAGGTAAAATGTAGATATTCTTTGAAAGGCACACATGGTCAAAGCTCCCTCAGAAAGAAGTGGATAGCCTTCCACCAGTAAGGAAACTCAAAACCCAGACATCTTAAGTGGTTTGGTCTACCAAATATTTCAGAAAAAAAAATCAAGTCCATATTAACTTGTGAGAAGTTGAGTAGGAAGGACCACATCTCAGTTTATTCAACAAGGCCACCTTTATTCAGATAGCAAAGCAAGAAAAAAAGATATTTCAAGGAAAGCAAACTACAGACTGATATTCATTATGAACATAAAAGTATTATGAACTATTTTAGAAAATTAAATATTATAATAAAGATTAAAAATATAAAGGAAAATACTTCTTGACCAAATAAGGAATTTATCCTAAGTGCAAAAACTGGTTTTAGTTTGAGATTTAATCAGTGAAATTCATTATCACCATGAAATGAAGAAGCCCATATGATCATCATAATAAATTAATGCAAACATTTGATTAAATTTAAGATCCATTTTGGATTTTGGCATAAAGTGTATCTTCTTTATCAAACTGGCAAAGAGAATCTTTGAAAAAACTAAAGCTAACCTCACAATGACAGATGCAAGATTGAGTGAGTGATTATACTGTGAGACAAGGAGCAAGTCCATGCTGACTCTTGTCACTTCTATTTCATAGTATAATGGGAGGTCTAGATAATGGAATAAGGCAGGAAAAATAAATGAGTTTAAAGCATCCAAATTGGGAGCTGGAGAGATGGCTCAGCAGTTAAGAGCACTGGCAGCTCTTTCAGAGAGACTGGATTATATTCTCAGAAGCTGCATAGTGGCCAACAGATGCCTGTAACTCCAGATCCAGAGGCTCTGACTCCCTCTTACGCCTTCTTCTGACCTCTGTGGACATTATACAACACGGGTGCACTTACACACATGAAGGCAGTGCACTCATACACATAAAATAAAAATAATGAATAAAATATTTTTAAAGCATCCAAATTGATAAGAAACAAATAAAATGATTTTTGTTTGCAAAAGACGTGATGATTTGTGCAGGAAGTATCATAGACTCTAGAAAGCTACTGCAGTGTTAAGCGATGCTACAGGAAAGGGATTAGTAAGTAGTCTTAATTCACTTTTGTGTGCTAGCAATAAACAGAGATGCAATACATATGAAGGAGACAGGAACCAATAAGCCAAAATTTGTGGAAGACCTCTATGCTGTAAAGTATACAGGCATGCTGGTGATTAAGGATCCCTAAATAGGGAGGTTCATGGGTATGATGACTCAAAAGTCATTTCTCCCCAAAGGAACTTACTGTTTCAGAGTCATACTGTATGTCAATATCCCAGTGGACAGCTTTGGAATCTGACAATCTTATTCTAAACATGTATAAGAAATTTAAATAAAAATACCCAAAGAACAAAACAGAAAAACAGTTTTGGAAAAAAATAGAAATCTAAATCTGGGGCTGAAGAGATGGCTTAGTGGTTAAGAAAACTGTTCTTGCAAAGGACCTGGGTTCAAATCCCAGCACCCACATGGCAGTTAACAACTCTCCATAACTCCAGTTCCAGGGGATCTGACAGCCTCTCTGTCCTCTGTGGGCACTGCATGACATGGGTGCACTTACTTACATGTAGGCATAACACTCATACACATAAAATAAAAATAACAAATAAAAAAACAAAAAAGAAATCTAAAGCTATTAATGAATAGTTTTATTATAAAGCAATAAAGAAATATGATTTCAATATAATGTAGACAAATCAATGAAACATAAATGAGAAACTAAAATAGATACACAGATATTTTGACAATAGATTTCTCTACAAGATGTGCAATCCAGGAAAGCTTCTCTATCAAATTATACTGAGCAATTGGAACCGCACATACAAAATTATTACGTTCAATATGTGCTTTCACCACAGATAAAAGTTAAGTGAAAATGATGCAGGAGACACGCTACATGTGTGTTTAAGAGCTCACCCCTTCCTAATGCTGTGGTGGTAGTAGAGGTTCTTTCTCTGTCTTGTCCTGCTTGCTTCATACCTTAGTTATCTAGGAACCTCTCATAACATTTTGTCCTCACATATCAGAATTTCAGTATATTGTGCCTCAAAAAAACCAGCCTGAAATAGTAAATAATTGTATAAAATCGTATGAGACAACCTTAAAATACTTAAAAAGGTAGGTAGGTGATTGTGCTTGTATGCACAGGACCCCATATTGTATTGGAAACTCAAGTCATGTTAGAATTGCTGAAGCAATATGATTTTACAAAAACAAACAAAAACTGAGTAACTCTCGGGTTTCTGAACAAGTTAGAATTTTCTTCCCTCACTTACGTTCCTGTTCTACGAAAATTAAACATCTTTCAAACTGTCTAAGAATGGTTGCTCTGAGGTTAAGTGAAGTTACTTCTAGGATGAGACAGTTTCGAACGTGGCGTTTTACTGCTCCTGTATCTGCTGAGGCATTTGAAGACTGTGTAGCCTACATGACATTTCCTCTTTATATGAGCAATCCCTACACATCTACATCTCTGTCACTTGTCCAACTCACGTATTTAGAAATGTGGAAATACATAAAAGTGCTCTAAGATATAGCAGTGTAAGGAGTGGAAAGCAGTTGCCGTTATGAAGGGGCCTGTGACAGGGTTTCTGCTGACACCATTTCAAAGTTGTCCCTTGTGTAATATATACGTTGCTGTCCCTGCTCTCTAATTGCACATACCAATGCCAGCTGCCAAATCACAGAACCAAATCTGTCTCCTAATGTATCCTAGGAACCACAGGGTAGGTGTCTTGTGTAAAACTGGTAGCAATAGTCTTTTGTATAATATTTTATTTATTATTTTTATTTTATGTGTATGAGTGTATTTCCTGCATGTATGTGAGTGTGCCTTTGTCATGCAATGCCCACAGATGTCACAAGATGGTGCTGTATTTCCCTGGAACTAGAATTATAGCCAGCTGTTAGCTGCCATGTGGGTGCTGGGAATCGAACTTGAGTCTTCTGCAAGAACAGCAAGTGTTCTTAACCACTAAACCATCTCTCCAGTCCGATATTAATATTTTCTTTTAGATGTTTATAATTTGCCTTGAAAATAACCTATTACTTTGGTACAATAAATATTAACTGAATATAAAATAAGAAAGTTGAAGTTTATAATTTTGAATATTTATGGAAGTCTAAAATGTTACAAAGACTGCTGGGGCATGTACCTCACTGGTAGAGTACTTGACCAGCATGCATGGGGTCCTGGTTTCAGTCCCTGGTTTTAGAATAAAACAGGTGGGAGGGCAGTGAGATGGCTCAGTGGGTAAAAGTACTTTCCACCAAGCCTGATGATCTGAGTTCAATTAATCCCTCAATCTCCCATGGTAGAAGGAGAGAACCAACTTGTAGAAGTCGTCATCTGATCTCTTTACATGTGTTGTGGCACATGCACACTGCCCGCCACAAACCCCCACAATGAATAGCTAGGTAAATGTTATAAAAATAAAGAGATTTAAAGTGTTACAAAGTCATTCCCCAAAGACTATTTATTAGCACCATTTCTTGTCCCTGTAAAACTTTATCCGTAGCTAAATTTCTGCTGACTGGTTTGTATAAACCCAACTGCATAGATCATGCTGGTAACACAGATATGTGTACAACCTTACCTCTCATTTCAGATTATTTGCCAACCAATTGATATAGGCACATGACACAAATGACAGTAAATGGGGGAGGGACTTTCGAATCAGAAGAAAATGCTCTGAAGTCCTAATTTTCCCCAACATCCTATGTTTATCCATAACCCAGTTCCAGCTGCCCCTCTTTTAAAACTCCAAGTTCTGTGATTACAAAACAGACTGTGGTAGATGTTTGAGCTGTATGAAGGGTAAGTGTTGTAGGAGTTCCAAGGAAGAAGCAACAGCCCTGAGGAATACTAGAACATTCCTACAAGTACACTGCATCCTGTTAGTGGGAACAGGGCTGCACATCCTGGGTCTCTTGTTAGCCAAGGTCCTTCTCTTAATGGGCAAGATAAACCACAGTCTTCTAATCCTGTACCTGATGAAGTTAAAGCCATGTTTATTCTGTCACCATGACTACTCTTCCATCTTTAATCACTAATGTCATTTGCTTGGTCTAAATAGCAAAAAGAAATCCATCTCTCTGGAAATAGTAAGGCTCTGGTAATAAGTTTTTTCTTTTTATTGAGTTTATCAAGATGGTTGGCTTTTGAAATATGCTAAGAATTGCATAAATAGAAATTATTTGGGGATGGATAATGTTTATGGTTTTCTTTAAATTCAGGTATAAATGTGGTGTTAAGTGGCAATTCCTTTAAATCAAAGTGTCTGGGTATGCTTTCTTCTGATATACCTTCCTAGGATAGTTATTTGTTATTTGGAAGAAGGCTTTTCACCAAAAATCAGTTTTGTTGTGGTTGATGTTATTATTATTTATTAATACAGGTAGAACCAAGGGCAGTTTCACCTGGCATGAAGTAGATTTTTATTTTTCAAACCCAAGAACAGACTGAAGTTTGCTAGTAAAAGCGCTTTGGTAAATATCATCAATTCTGATGACAGATTATTTTCAATAATCCTGTGCAATTTTGTTACACTGCCATTATGTTTAGGTGATAGCAAATTAAAATGATAAAATGGCTTTATCTCTTTCCTGCAGCTGTTTTAGCAATCTCATAAAATGAGTTTATACCATCAGCTCTACCTGTCTAGAAATATATAAATACAGGTGGCATTGTTCCTAAAGTGCTCTACTAGTCAGCTTGCTGTATAGGCAATCTAACGGTCCATTTCTAAAGAAAATGTTTCCATGTCTGTTTTTCAATTATTTGGGAAATAGACACATCCATTGCTTTTCCTGGTGTCAGGGTCCTCTCACCATATACATTATGGTAAATTACTATAATAGGAGTGCTTGGCATGTCTCATTAGAGTGAAAAGGCAAAACAGATTGAATGGAAATAAGGATTCATTCTTCCTCCTCTCCAGCGTAGATGCCTGACTACCACCAGGGGAGCTTATTAACCTTTCTTCCATTGTAAACGTTTCCAGACAGCAGAACTGAATTGAACAAGCTGTGCACTCAGACAAGCTTTCTCTCATACTACTGAAGATAAATTTCTTGCCTATATCATTTAAAAGGGACTATTTAAATATAAATTTGGATATAGTTTTGTTCTCCTCAATGTACTTATATGTACAGTCATTTTATTTCCTTTAGGTATTAATTGTTTTTCCTGCTTAGAAGTTTGTCTTGGTAAAACGTTTGGTACTAAATTTGTGGTGCCATTACTTCCATCAGCTTTTACTGGCTTCTTAATAGAAGCACCAAGTTTGGCAGTAGACCATAAGGAATCAGCTTCATAGGTCCAGGGTAAGACCACCATTGCCTGTTCATGCTGTAGGTCCAGCTCTGTTCCACGGACACATTCCAAGTTCTCAGTGTGTACTTTTCTCTGGGTTAGTTTCTTGGAACATGCTTGATTTCATTTTGTTTCTTGGTCAGTGCTACACTTGCTGTTCTGTTCTCAGATCTTGCCACTTCTTGTCTGTTTTCTGTCGTTAGAACAGTTGAGACTAGGTAACTTATAAAGAACACAAGTTCACTTTGTTTCATGGTTCTGAAGGCTGGGGATCTCAGATCAGATGACAGCAGCTTCAGTTGAGGGTTTCATGCCCCAGCAGAGCCCCAGCACGGTGGCTGGCACCACACAGCGGGAGAGTGGTGAGTCAGTCATGCAGGAGACAGAAGACGAATTCAATTTCCCCCTCTCTAGAGATAATTAGTCCCTTCCCACATGAACTAACCCAGTGTTCAGTAGAAGAAATTAAGTAGGAACCCTATGAACTAATTATGTTGTTAAGTCTGCAATTCCCAACACCCGTGAACTCACAATCAAATTTCAGCATGAATTTTGTCAGGAACAACCTACATCCAGGTCTTAGTATCATATTGAAATATCTAATTATCCAAACTACATAAGGGCTGTTCCTTTCCCAGAAAGCAGGGACATATAAATATAATTTATACATATATAATATATAGGGACATATATAT
>NW_008354009.1:1003205-1005185 GCF_000622305.1 Nannospalax galili
CTGGTCTTGCTTCCACCGGAGTAAAACTCATTAGAATCTTCTGGGTACTGAAACTTGTTCTTCTGGGATTGGTTATCATTCCTTTGTTTCTGAAGGGAAACACTGCCTCACAACAAGCAATAGAACTTCGTTATTGTAACACATGAGGGACCCAGTGGGGGGCAGCTTGTTTACATAACTGCTTTCATGCTTTGCAGCTTGGTATATGTTTATATGTACAGTACTTCCTTGTGAACCTTACACATCTTGATCTAGGACACAGAGAGGAAAAGTAGCTGAGATAGAAGCAGATATTAAGCTTCTCATCTATAACTCTACAATTTATTTAATTTTCTATATGTATGAGAGTTAAAATTAAGTCATCTATTTAAAGCACTTACCAAAAAATGAGCAATGTATTGATGTATTGAGTGTTAAATATATGTTAAAAACATAGAAATGTCATGTCAGCTTGGTGCTTGTGCAATGATTAGTGTGTGTATGGAGAGAGAGAGAAAGAGAGAGAGAGAGAGAGAGAGAGAGAGAAATCCGTTACTGTCCAGTTCTCACAATTACAGGATGGTCACTGTCTTTACTCTGCAAACACTGAAAATGTCCCTTTCTGCTTTGAGGCTCACAAATGATAGTGAATAATGTGATCTTCTAAAAATCTTTAGAAAATACATTAGTATTTAAAGTTTTAGAAATCCTAATGAACCGAAAACAAGTCCCGAGTTCTTATAGTCAGATACCTCTTGTAGTTAGGATACTGTTTTGTATTATTGAAAGTAAACAAAATATTATGATAATTTTATACCTATAAAAGTGCTTGGAGACCTCCCTCTGCTTCTCTGGGCCTGCAGGACCCACCTCAGGCCTCTCTCCTACCTGCAGGTCTCTCTCTCAGGGTAAGTCCATCTCGCTCTCCAAGCTTTGACTCCCCCAGCCACATTCACCCTCCCATCTCCCCTGCTGTTCTCTCCTCAGAGTTTGGGCCCTGCCCCATTCCTTGTCTTGGGGCCCCAGACACCTGGGGAAACAATACTGCTTCCTGATCCTTTTCATTCAGACCAACATAGTGCCTTCTCTGGGCTTGACCCTGCCCTCATCTCCCTCTGCTTCCCTGGGCCTGCACCACCTGCTAGCCTGTTTCTGGGACACAGGGGCTGATCTTTCCTCTTCCTGGTCCTTTGCACCAAGACCAAACCAGCTCCTCAGTGCAGTCCCCAAGAGTCCTTGGGGCCTCTTCCTGCCCATCTGCCTTTGCATCTCTGGGTGGCATGGCCACAAGCTGCCCTAGACCAGCATCTTTCCTGGGCTAGGCTCATAGGCCAGTCCAACTCCAAATTCTTGAGGCCAAAATTGGTCATGGAGGGATCCAGACCTTAGGAGAAAACCTGAAAACATCTGACCCTCATCTGAAATGGGCCTCTGGGGCAACTCCTGAAGACAAAAACAACCCAGCCACTCCAATATAAAATCAAAAGAGAGAACAGGAAGCTTAGACAAACCAGCTTTTCATGCCCAAAAAGTAAACCACAAAGACACATAAAGTTCACAAAAAGAAGTAGACCTAATCTTGAAGGCCTGAGTCTCACACAAGAATCAGAAACTACAAAAGAAATTCAAATGTCAAAATCACAGAGAAAAAAAAATACCATGAAAAACCAAAATAACATATTCCCACCCAATACCAATAGTCCTCTAGAGGAGTACAATGAGAACCCCCTAGAGATAATGCAGGACATGGAACTCAAACAACAATTATAAACATGATAAAAGAATTCAGTAAATTTAAAGAACACACACAGAAATCAAAGAACTGAAGGAAGATAAACTTCTGAATGAATTCAGAAAAGACTTAGAAATATTGAAAAATACTCAGGCTGAAATGAAGAAGGAAGTGAAATACTCAGTAAGCCAATTAGAAATGACAGGAGAAAGCCTCACAAATAGGATCAATGAAATGGAAAACAGAGTATCAAGACGGAAGATAAAGTG
>NW_008354009.1:1005233-1006493 GCF_000622305.1 Nannospalax galili
ACATAATGGATTACTAGCTCCCAACATCTCCCCCTTTTTTATTTTTTATAACCCCAGATTATGCTATATCTAGGACAGAAGGACCATGCCTGTCTTAGGTTGTCTTCTGCTAGAGCAAAGCCTTACCCGTCATTGGCATGTAGCTTCCATTAGCTACACCCTGTCTTAGGTTAACTTTCTCCCAGAAGATCTTACCTGTCTTTACTACCGGCCTCTGTTAGGGGAGGGACCGTAATCTCATGTCATGCACAGCAGCCTTGACTTGCCACAGGATTTCATAAATAGCTTTACTGCCACCAGTTGAAAACAAAGACATAGGAGGAAAAGCATGCCAAGTCCTGCTAAACCACTCACAATGGACATGATAGAAGACCACGATGGTAAGGTGGCTCTCAGCTTTTTTAGAATATCTGCTGCTGCTTACAGGGTGGAAATGCTTATGGAGAAAATTTTCCCTCTATAATCTCTTGGCAGTAGCACTTTGGCATTGGTACAGCATCCACCTCGCCCCACAAGCACATGGTCATCTACTTGTACACACTCAGACATTATCATTTTTAACAAAACAAATAGGCAACCCACTTCCCAATCCAAAATAATCATCAGGCATTTTGAAGCAGGCTGAGCAATTAACCAAGAGTCATTCACAGTCACTACTATCTCTTTTTCCTCCCATATCACGGGGTGCAATATTGTGGATCAGGAACATAAGTCCAGTATAATTCAGCCAAGATCACTTGCGGGAACATTATCACCAGCCACGTTTGTCACCTCATCATTCTTTTCTACTTTTTCTTTGGTGCTCATCTGGCAAACCTCACCAACCTTTCGGCGAACCTCACCAGCCTTTCCGGCAGCCGCCTGGCTCCATCCATGTCCTGTGGAAAAACACAAACATGCCCTCTTCCCCATTGGAAAAGCATGCCAAGTCCACTAAACCATACACAATGGAAGTGATAGAGGACCACGATGGTAGGGTGGTTCTCAACCTTTTTAGAATGTCTGCCACTGCTTACAGGGTGGAAATGCTTGCGGAGAATTTTTTTCTCTATTATCTCTTGGCAATAACACCTTGACATTGGTACAGTATCCACTTTGTCCCACAAGCACACAGTCATCTACTTATACACACCCGGACTTATTATCATCTTTAACAAAACAAATAGGCAACCTGCTTCCCAATCCAAAATAATAAAAATTCGTTGCCACTTGCATCATCAGGCATTTTGAAGCAGGCTGAGCAATTAACCAAGAGTCATT
>NW_008354009.1:1007546-1009660 GCF_000622305.1 Nannospalax galili
TGAAGGGTGTTGAGGTCAGAAGCTGGAACACTGCAGCTGCAGTGCGAAGTTCCACTACCTGTGCTGAAGCAGGGGAAGTTTGAAAAGAATAACTTTGCCCATAAATCACATAAGCTGCGTGTCCATTAGAAGAACCATCAGTAAATACCGACATAGCCTGGGTAAAAGGGGCAGTAGGACCATACTGAGCACAAGCAGCCCTTAGTTCCTTAAGGTGCTTAAAAGGCACAGGTGCATGAGACCATACCCTGCAGGGGAGATTGAAAAGAATAACTTTGCCCATAAATCACATAAGCTGCGTGTCCATTAGAAGAACCATCAGTAAATACCGACATAGCCTGGGTAAAAGGGGCAGTAGGACCATACTGAGCACAAGCAGCCCTTAGTTCCTTAAGGTGCTTAAAAGGCACAGGTGCATGAGACCATACCCTGTTGCCCTGCTGATCAAATTGCTCAGAAACGGGAAGACCTGAAATCCATGCACTGACTCTCCTTGCTCTACTGCAGCCCCAGTGGCCTGTTGTAGCAGGCATTGCACGGCTCTAAGCAGGTACCAGATTCCTGCCAAAGGCTCCTGAGCCATGGCAATCATGGGAGGTGCAACAACCTTCGGTGGCCTCGGAGAAGGAGGATCTAATCCTACCATGATAGAGGGTGTTGGGGTGGTCCTAATTCTTTTCTCTTTGTTCTTTAACATTTCCTTCTTCACAGCTTCTAACTCTGCCCTTAATTGCTTAATTTCCCAGTGATAGTTAGATTTCTCAGGCAAAGCAATTAGAGGTGGACGCTTCTCCTGATCGTACTCAACCTTCTCCTCTCCTACGGCAGAATCATCCTCAGGGTCAAGAGATCCCTCTTCTAGCCCCAGACGGGGGTCCTCATAAAACGGTGGCAAGGCTAATGGAGCTGGCTCTGGTGGAGCGGAAGGCTTGGTTTCACTTTTATCCCAGCCGCTGCTTATCAGATTCTCCTCTTTAGTCTCAGCCTTTGCTCCTCGGGCCCCAAGCATATTCCATACAAAAACTGAGTGACTGTTTCCTTGCCCCATCTTCTCCCAAGAAAAATACTCACCGCTCCCCAATCTTACCGAATGCACTCACTTAACTTCTCCAGAAGTGTCCTTCACTTTTTCCCCTACTTTTCAGGTCCCTGTTCCGGGTGCCACTTGCTGGTAACAGCCGGCCAAGACGGACAGTACCTGAAAGGGGGAGTGAGGATTGAAAGAAGAAACAAGAGACAGAAAAGATACTTGGGAGGACTGTCAGTAGAGACTGCAGCCCCCGTTTATTTTAGCTCCGCCTTTTTATACAGAAGATCTCAATTAGTTTCAACAGCTGTTTTTCCCACCTGTATCTGAGGGTCAAGGAGCGGTCAAACACTAGTTGTGAACTCCACCACATAAACAAACACTTCCTCCTGACTTGGCAGATTAGGTCAAAACACAAACTTTAAGTAAATAAGCAAGCCGGCCACACCTCAATGTACATAATGGATTAATAGCTTCCAACAACTATACCAGATTTCAAGCTGTATTACAGAGCTATAGTCATAAAAACAGCATGGTACTGGCACAAAAATAGACCCATAGACCAATGGACCCAAAGATGAGTAAATGCAATTTCAGCCACCTGATATTTAACAAAGGGTCCAAGAACATTAAGTGGAGGAAAGACGACATGTTCAGCAAATGGTGCTGTCAAAACTGGATCTCCACTTATAGAAGAATGAAACTAAACCCCTATCTTTCACCCTGCACAAAAGTCAATTCCAAATGGTTCAAAGACCTAAATGTAAAGCCTGAAACTCTGAAACCATTAGAAGAAACATTGGGAAAAACCTATAAGATATAGGTGTAGGAAATGATTTTCTAAACTGGGCATCAACTGCCCAGGAACCAAGGGCAAGAATTAACAAATGGGACCTCATTAAAATAAAAAGCTTCTGTACACCAAAGGAGACAACCAAGGAAGCAAACAGAAAACCCACAGAATGGGAGAAAACCTTCACCAGCGACACATCTGACAGAGGTTTAATAACCAGAATTTATAATGAACTCAAAAAACAGAGAACCAAGACAAGAAGCAACCCAATTAAAAGTTGTGCTAAGGAGCTAA
>NW_008354009.1:1010064-1011164 GCF_000622305.1 Nannospalax galili
TTTGACCCAGTTATACCACTCCTTGGCATATACCCAAAGAGCTCATCCTATTGCAGAGACACTTGTACATCCATGTTTGTTGCTGCTCTTTTCACAATAGCTAAGAGATGGAAGCAACCTAGGTGTTCCTCAGTCGATGAGTGGATATCGAAAATGTGGTTCATTTATACGAAGGAGTTTTACTCAGCAGTAAAGAAAGATGAAATCATGAAATTTTCAGGTAAATGGATGGAACTAGAAACTGTTATACTAAATGAAGTAACACAGACTCAGAATAAAACCCGACATATGTTTTCCCTCATATGTGGATCCTAGATCCAGACTCTGATAAGTAAGTATGCAACCAGACATAACCACAGGATCCAGGAAAAGGAAAGGAAACAGGGAGGTAAATGCAAAGAAATAACCTGAAAGAGAAGAACAGTAGGAAACAGGCCTTGATAAAGGAGATATGGATAAAATTTGGATTAGTTTAAGGGAGGGGGGAGGGAAGGATATACAAGGAACCTAGGGGATAAAGGGAAAGAAGGAGCTCAAGAGAGGTAGGACCATAGGAAAAGGGTATTACTAAGGGAGAAAGGGGGGAAATGGGGCACCTTATGTGTAAACCATGATGGAGAGTTAAGACAATGCGAAAGATAAATAATGCCTAGCTAGTTTTGAATACAGAGGGAACCATATTTCCCCCTCAACCTACTGGAAAATTATACATAGCAGATCAAGAAATTTATTGCTAGGTAAGGTTTATCTGCGAACTTCTGATCTTTGCCCAAGATTTATCTACATGACACACAGTAATTAAAAGTACCAGACTGGTGGAACTAACCTTCTTGGGTGTTTAACAGACATAATTTGAGGCCTATAATAATTTGTTCATAGGGACATAAAGGACACTTTTTGCTCCTTTCCCTCCTAGGTCGACTAGTTCCCAGGGGACTATGAGCATCTCTCAAAATGTTCTATAACTATGGTGAGTCACTTGTCCTCTTGATCAAGGAGGCCATGGAGACCCCACCAGATTGACTTGAACCTGTGTCCAGTCTACAAAGAGATGGGTCAACATAGAGGAAACATTTCCTCCATGCTTCCAAGCAAAGCCA
>NW_008354009.1:1012006-1015509 GCF_000622305.1 Nannospalax galili
GTAACAAAAAGAAAGAAAGAAAAAAAGTGCTTGGAAATAAAAGTGGCATTAATATACAAGGTACTTGGAATCACGATAGTAATTCAAGGGATGAGATATCTAGGGATACTTTTAAAAATAGATCTATTGCCTTTTATGTGAAGTTACTAGTAGAAGAATATAACTGCTCTCTGTGGGTTTGTGGAGTCCAAATACTATGATTTTGGTTGATATTAAAGTTATTCATAAATATACTACATATTCTCATTGCTATAGATAATGGCAAGTATTATCTGTTCAATTTGAAGAATGTGTCATCAATATGACTTGAAGGGGATCAGTGTGAGATTGCATTCAGTTAACTTGCCAGCGGGATTGCAAAGGACATGAAGTCAAGTAGGAAACTCCTTCCCACAAAGGGAGATATATATCCAGCATTCCCAGGACCTGGAACCAGAGCCAGCATTCAGTACTAACCAGTACTGAAGTTACAGCCACATAAAGAGACATCAGTTTGGGACTAGGGAGACAACTTGGTGGGTAATGCTTTTGCCACAGAATGAGGACTGGAGTTTAGCTCTTTGACAACTACATAAATAACAGGCAGGTGTCTGTAATTCCAGCATTTGGGGGACAGAGACATGGTTCCCTGGAGCAAGTTGGCTAGCTAGACTAATTGAATCTGCAAAACCCATTTAAAGTGTGAGGCACTATCTCAATAGATAAATGAAAAGTGATAAAGAAGTCATGGGACATCAGCCTCTGGCCTCCATACACACACATGCATACACTTTACACATGTGCCTACACGTGCATGCATGCCACCACACATGTGCCACAAACACATTAAAAAAAAAGAGACCTCTGTTTGAGTTTCTATCACCATAAGTTAAAAGACGGATCTCAATTTGAATTTCTATCAGCCAGAAGTAATGATATATTTGACAGCTGACATTTGAAATTTTACCTATTTATACAATGGAAAAAACTCCTATAAAGATTTTTTAATTAAACAATATATAAAGCATTTACCTTAATGAATAACCTGTGTTATTTAAACATGTCAACATCTATCTTCTCTAAGTACTATGAATGTTTTCACTTCCTCTGCTGTCTTCATCAGTGCAGAAAGTTTGTCTTTGGTTACTTTCTGTTTTTCCTTTTATATTTATTACTTGCACCTGAGTTGAGGCACAAGGTGAGATATGATGTTTCCATGAATAAGCCCACATACACGAATAGGGGTAGCAGGTGGATTTTACATTTGAAAGAATACGTCACAAGAATATGATGAGGAAATCCCTGGTCTAGAATGGTAATTATTCAGGATAGGTATTAAATTTCCAAAACACAGTGCATTTCCAGATATCTACATGTCAGCCATGTACTGAGGTAGGCACTCTGGGGCAACCCAAGACTGAGGGGTTCCAAGCATTCTTGCTCAAGCAAAGTTTTAAACAGCAGCAGAAGTCTGACTCACCAGTTCCCCTTTACACCTCTTCCTCTGGCTCTCTCCCAGGAAGTGATGTGTTCAGAGTGAGAACTTTTCTGACTTGCCTGTGAGAATGGAAAATTAACACCGTCTTTAATATTCAGTTAGCATTCCTACTCTTCAATAACCTCCTTTTCTAAGTTTCTATTAAGTACAAAGCATTTTGTTGGATTTTAAAGATATCCTGATAAATACAAAAAAACTCAGACCTTACCCCTAAAAGACATAGATTGGAGAAGACATTGAACTTGTCATTAAAGTGTGATAAGTGAAATGAAAGGGCAGGTGGAGGGTGTAGTAGATGCATGCAGGACAGGGCAGGGTTGAAATAAGGGATCTATGTAAGCTGAGTGGGGTGGAAGATATAAAATCCATTGGGTATTGGGAGTGGTATAGCTGGATCGTATGCTAATGCTATTCCTTAGTCTTTTGAGAAATCTCCACATGGATTTCCATAGTGGCTACATAAGTTTATAGCCCCACTGACAGTAAACAAGGGCTCCCTTTTGGCCATATTCTTGACAGCATTTGTTGACATTTATTTTCTTGATGATAGCTATTTTGAGGTGAGATGGATTCTGGGTAGTTTTGATTTGCATTTCCTGGATGGCTAAGGATCTTGAACTTTTTTTTCTCTTTGGGATTCTCATGAAGTCGTTTTTTTTTTTTATTTATCTAGTTTAGTTAGAAAAATTAATGTGAGGAAAGTCAGCAGTTTCCTAGATGTGTATTAGAATATTGATAACTGTAGGTACAACGCTGTATATCAGGTTCCCTAGAACTTATTCATCACACATAATTGAAACTTTGCACTGGTGAATTGCAATTCCCTATTTCCTCCTTCTCCCCAGACCCTGAAGCTATCATCCATCTCTACTTTTATGGTGTTATTTTAGATAATTCCAACAGTGGAATTATGAAATATTTGCCCTTCTGTGACTGGCTAGCTTATGTTACTTAGCATGCTCTCCTCCAAGCTCTCCCATGTTGTTGCATATTATGAGACATCATTTTTTTCTTTTTAAGATTTGTTTTGTTGTTGTTGTTGTTGTTGGTGGTGGTGGTGGTGGAGGAGGAGGAAGAGGGCTTTGGATCCTTTGGAGCTGGAGTTACAGAAGAATTTGAGCTGCCTAATGTGGGTGCTAGGAACTGAGCTCCAGTCTTCTGTAGGTATAACAACTGCTATTAACTGCTGAGCCTTAGCTCCAGCCCCTCTCCTTCTTTTCTTAAGACTGAATGATAATGTATGATGTAGGAATGCCTTTTACTTAACCTTGTAACCAAAGATGTTTTGAGATCATTTAGAACTATCTTACCTGCTTATAATGTAAAATAAACTTACTAAGCATTGGGCTCCACTGCTGACCTGGGCACATAACCTTAATCCCTCATGACCTTTCCTTGTACTTGACCTAGAACAATGCATGAATGTGTGTGCGTGTGTATGTGTGTGTGTGTAGGTATGTGTGTGTGTGGTGTTTTGCATATCAAGTGCTATAACAGCACAGATTTGTTGAAAGCAGCAGATTATACATTTGTGTTGCAAACAATAAATGGGGTTAAATTGATAACATCTGTTAGTGATTGTGTGCGTTTTCTGTTCTAGGTCAATAGGGGCCAGAAGGGACAAAAACTTCTGATAAAATAAAGGTCTGCTTTTACTTCCCCAATTCATGTTAGACATACTGTTTCAATAAAAGAGAGAAGGCTTTTATTCAAGTGCATAGTCCATGAATAATCTAAAATAACAGGCACTCAGAGATGTTTGGGTCCTCCCGTGGTTAAAATGGATCCTCGGTAAGGCTGTTTTTATTCAGTCATCTTTGTAATTTGATATCTTGTAGCTGCTATTGTATGTATGTACAATATTTTACCTATTGGTTGGTCTATTGATGGATATTTAGTTGCTTCCACATGTTAACTATTATAATATTGCAAGGCGCATATTTTTAAGGTCCTTATTTCAAAGTATATATATAGAGAGAGGGGGGCTGAGATATATGCTTTGAAATAAGGACCATAAAATATGCTT
>NW_008354009.1:1015556-1055937 GCF_000622305.1 Nannospalax galili
TTTTTGATTTCCCCCCAGCACTATTTAAATACATTCCCATCAGCACATGCCAAAGGAAACAATCGACAGAATGAAAGGGAAAATTACTGAATGGGGACAAACTGCAATTCTATATCTGATAAGGGCTTAATTTCTAAGAGCCACAAAGAACATCTATAAATGCATATGAAATAAATATAGCTTTGTGAGGGAGAAAAGGGCTAAGAAGTTCAATAGCCATTTCTCTAGAGAAGCTGTACACATGGCTAAAAGGCATAAGGAATATTGCTCACTGTCACCAACTATCAAGGAAATGAAACCATAATGAGATTTTGTAATACATCTGTTCAGACATCCAGTAACATGAAACATAATGCCGAAAAATATTGGCAAGAATGTAGAGAAGTTGCTTTAGCTCTTCTTTAAAATTAAGCCTGTTAGATCCTTGATTATGTTAGGCTCCTAGATACATTCCTATCAGTCATTCTTGAGGACCCCAAACCAAGGTTTAGTGTTATGGTGAGGTATTTAGGATACTTTGTGATCAACATCCAGTGGTCCCCACTGCTTCTAGAGAGACCACATATAGTAACAAGTTGGGCGTTCAGGTACAGCTCTTTAACAGTCTGTGAATCATGGGGTAGAGGGCTCTAATTATGAAAGGAAAACCCTGTTCATGGGGTGGGGAGCTCCAATCATGAAAAGAAAAGCCTGTTCCTGGTTCTTGTTTTCCTCACAAGGTCACCCACTCATTCCACCCTGAGATCTATGACTTTCCTTGGCTTAGCTAGGATCAAGGAGTTTACCTCTGTGGTGTTACACACGTCTGCAATATGATAGAGGAATGCACATCTCTACTCTTCCTCAATTGATTCCTTATATAGTCTTTGTTTTAGTTAGAGCTCTAAGGTATTTTTATTTATTCTGCCTCCATAACAGAGTCTTCTCATTTCCCCCTTTGTATTTTTTTTTCAGTTTGGATGTATTTTTTAAAAGTTTCAAAATCTTACAAGGAATCCCCAGATCCATTTCATGAGAACCCTTCAATTCACACCACTTCATTTGGAGGAGTTAATGATCTCTATGCCACATACAGTTTAGTGTATGTTTCACAGAAACGTTCCCTTACATAAGCACAGTATGATCATTAAAACTTGGAAATTCACATTGATACATATTTGGAGCTTCTCAGTTGCATGAATATTATCCTCTACATTCAAAGACAACCTCGCCTCATGCCTGGCATTCTGAAGCTGTACTTGTACAGCCTCGTGTATGCTGAAGCATCTCCTTCACCTTTTTCTTTCATGGCATTGATGCATTTGAAGAGTATCTACTTGACATTTTGTAGAACGACCATCAATTTAGGTTTGTCTCATGACTGAGTTCATGCTAATCAGTGTTGACAGGAATGCCACCAAAGTATTATGTTTTCCCTTCCTTCTATCAGGAAAAATTACTGATGACATTTGCTCTGATTGATTGGAGTTTATGCATTGCAAAACCATGATTTATTAAGCTTTTAATAAATGTCTCATATAATTAATACAGATTTTAAGACTGGATAACTATAATTTTCTTATTTTGCTTTAGCTTTTTAACATTTGCCAGTTCACATTGCCTGAATTAATTTTATTGTGATGTTTGCCAAGTGGTGGTTCCTCTTTGCTTTATCCTAACTGTGCCAGTTTGCATTGTTAGAATATCAGTACAACCACTGAGTATGTGTTAGCTTTTTAGGATGTCTGTATTAAACAGACAATAAGAGGAATGTGTAGGTCCAACAGACCTTTACCTGAGCCCAAGATGAGCAACTTATTTTCATGATTATCTTATAAAGAAGATTGATACATTCTTGAGTCAATTCTTGACTCGTATTCTATATTTTCACTTTCCTATGATTATTTATATAAACATATACTTGTAGTTTTATAGTGCTTAGTATTTTAAAAATATTTTTATTATTTTTATTTTATGTGTATGTGTATTGTCTGCATGTGTATAAGTATACCTGTGTCATGCAGTGCCTATGGAGGTCAGAAAACGGCATCTGAGCCTCTGGAGCTGGACTTATAGAAGGTTGTTAGCCACCATGTGGATGCTGGGAATTGAACTCAGGTCTTCTGCAAAATCGGTAAGTGCTCTTAACTGTTTAGCCATCTCTCAGCCCCAGTGCTTAGTATTTTATCTTTTACTTTGTATAAATTATGCCCAAATATTAAAGCATAGCCCCAGGGCAAAAACAAAGAAACCATTAACTTAGCTGCTCAGTTACATAGTGTTACATGCAGCTCTATTGCATTACATTCAAAATCTGTTCTACCCTGAATAGGAACATAGAGCTAATATAGGGCTCATTCAACATCATAAAAGCCAGAACAGTGGCTCTATAATGACACTTAGTGATCATAGAAGATTAAAATATTTTCAAATGAAAAAAATTAAAAATATATTTTTTAAAATTTTATGTGTATGAGTGTATTGCCTATACGTGTATAAGTGCACCCATGCCATGCAATGCCCATGGAGGTCGAAGAGAGGTGGATTCCCTGCAACTGGAGTTGTTGATGGTTGTTAGCCAATGAGTTGGTGCTAAGAACTGAACCCAAGTCCTCTACAAGATAATACAGTTCCCTAAAACTCTGAGCCATCTCTTCAGTCCCACAGATGAAAAGATTAAAGTCAATGCTTCTTCAAAAGTCTGGCTTTGGGGACTAGGTATGATTCTGGGTAAGGCCCACAGGAGCTCTGGAATTTCCATGTCTCCCAGCAGCTCCAGCAGATGCTGCAGCCCAATGATGGGGAAAGGGTTTAACTCCTGGTTAAGCCCAGAGGCACGAAGAAGTTCCACATCTCTCAGTCACTTCAGTGGAAGCTGTGGACTGAGGAGAGGGACGGGATTTGACTCTGGGTTAGGTCCAAAGGTGAGATGAGCACACACAAGTAGTGTAAGGCCTACAGGCACTGGGAAGTTCCACATCTCCAGGCAGCTCCAGTGGTCACTGTGGATTAAGGGGCTGACACGTACTGAACCAGGGTAAGTCCTGTTGGTACTTGGAGAGTTCCATATCCTGCCGCAGCTTCAGGGAAAGCCGCAGAACCTGGTGGTGCTGGACTTACAGTTTGGGATCAAAGGTGCACAGGAAATTACACATCCTACAGCAGTTCCCATGGGGAGCAGAGGAGCAGTGGTAGGGATCAGATCTGACTCTCGGTCAGGCCCACAGGTATGGAGAGTTTCACAGCTCACAGGGCAAAGCTTTGGAATCAAGTAGGAGACTAGTGAACACAAGACAATACCTGACCCTCAGAAGACTCAATTAGAGGCTCTGCCCTAAAAACCAGTTCTATAGAGGGAAAGGACACCTCAGTCATACTAGAACTTAGTCCTTCACTCAGCACTGCAAATATCATCAGAGAAAGAGAAAAAAAGTGACTACAATTTTAAGAATACAAAAAAACTAAAGAAAGCAAAAGTCCATCAACAAACTAACTCCAGATATGCAACAGAAACAGAAATAACATGGAAAAATTAAGACAACATGTCTCCTCCAAGAATATTAATTCCACAGTAATGGCACCTAAGGAAAATGACTTAGAAGAACTGTTAAAGACTACAAAAGAAAGATTCTAAATATGTTCAGACAACTGAAGGGTATGAATATACTCCAAGAGACCAAAAACAAAGTGATGAATGAGATGAAGTCGATCCAAGAAATGAAAATAGAGGTAGGGTTCCCAGGAAAACCAAACTGAAATGATTTAGATAATGAAATATCCATAAGACCAATATAGATCTCAGGGGAAAGCCTCACCAGCAGAATGGATCATCCAGAAAATAGCATTGAAAGACAAGGTAAAGAAACTGGATCACTCAGGAAAGGTCAATGATCAATTTTTAAATATATGAAGCAAAGTGAGAATTTCAAGCCACCATTAAAACACTTAATGTTTGGATTATTGGCAGAAAAGGAGGCAGACACCGTAGCAAAGGCATAGAGAATATTTTCAATAAATCCACTGAAGAAAGTTTCCAAACCTAGTGAAAGAGATGCCTACCAAGGTACAAGAGTCAAGAGTCCTATAGAGCTGTAAACAGACAGGACCTGGAAATGAACCTCTGCATGACACGTTACAGCAAAAACACGGACTAAAGATACTAAAAGCTTCAAGAGAGAAACATCAAGTCACTTATAAAGGAGGCCAATCAGAAAAACATGTTTATTTGATAAAACTGAGAGCAAGAAGGACCTGGAAAAACGTATTCCAAGTTCTGAAAGACAGCAATTGTAAACCCAGAATATTAAGCCCAGTGAAAGCATCTATTGGAATTGAAGAAATAAAAACTTGCTCCGATAAAAGCAGATTAAGGAATTTATGGGCAGTAAGCCAGGTCTAGAGAAGATACTGGAAGGAGCTCTTTTGTCTGAAGGAAAGGATGAGACACAACCAAGAGGAATAAATTAACACTTCCAGAGCAGTTCATCAAAAGATGGCTAAGTAGGTGCTGGAGAGGTGGCTCAGTAGTTAAGAACACTGATTGTTCTTGCAGAAGACCCGTGTTCGAATCCAAGCACCCACATGGCAGCTAACAAGTGTCCATAACTCCAGTCCCAAGGGATCCAACAGCCTCTTCTGACCTCCGCAGGCAATGCATGACACGGGTGTACTACATGCAGGCAATATACTCATACACATAAAATAAAAATAATACATAAAATTTTTTTAAAAGATGGCTAAGTAAACCACACAAAATGACAAGAATTAATACTCCTTGTTCAACAATAATATAACTCAATGTTAGCAGTCTCAAATCCTCAATGAAAAGACAGACTAGCAGATTACACTAGAAAATAGGATACATCTCTTTTCTGTCTCCAAGAAACACACATGATCATCATCAGAGACTGATAGCATCCTTTGGCAAAAGAATGGCAAAGGGTATGAAACAAATGAAAACAAGTAAAAGATGGACACAGTTATTCTCATGTCCTACAAAATAGACTTCAAACCCAAACTAGTCATAAAAGATTTTTTAAAAGTCCCTTTATACTCACTGAAGAACAATTTACCAAAAGGATTTTAATTATAAGGATTCAGACACCAAACATAGGTGTACCAAATTTCATAAAGAAACACTAATAGACTTAAACTACAGGTTAACTCCAACACAGTGACCGTGGGTGACTTCAACACCCTACTCTCACTGATAGACAGATCATCTAGTCAAAAACTAAACAAAGAAACATTGGAGATAAATAACATCACAAACCAAAGGGACCTACCAGACATCTACAGAATATTCTACCCAAGCACTACAGAATATACAGTCTTCTCAGCAGTCCTTGGAACTGTCTCCAATATTGGCCACATTTTAGGACACAAAACAAGTCTCAACAAATATAAGAAGGTTGACATAATATCTGGCATTCTCACTACACTGGATTCAAGCTGGGTATCAGAAGCAGTAGAAACTACAGAAAGTATACATGGGGTCTGGAGAGATGGCTCAGCAGTTAAGAGCATTGGCTGCTCTTGCAGAGGACCTGGGTTTGATTCCCAGCACCCACATGGTAGCTAACAATTGTCTGTAAGTCTAGTTCCAGGGGATCTGATGTCCTCTTTTGACCTCCATGGGCATTGAATGAGCCATTTACAGATTACAGTCCACAATGGAGGGGCGCCAAAGCAGGACCCCAAGGCAGGCCTTGAAGCAGAAACCAACGGAGGAACACTGCTTACTGGCTTGTGTATTACCCTGGTTTGCTCAGCAACTTTTCCTATATAGCTCAGGCACACCTGCCCAGAGATGGTGCTGCCTGCACAGGATGTGTCATCCAATACGAAGAAGCAACAAGAAAATGATGACAGAGAGCTAGTATGATCTGGGAAGTTATCCAGTCTATGCTCTCTCTTCCCAGGTGACTCTAGTTTGTATCAACTTAACAAAAACCAACCGGCCCAAGCAACTGTCCACAATGGAGGGGCGCCAAAGCAGGACCCCAAGGCAGGCCGTGAAGCAGAAACCAATGGAGGAACACTGCTTACTGGCTTGTGTATTACCCAGGTTTGCTCAGCAACTTTTCCTATATAGCCCAGGCACACCTGCCCAGAGATGGTGCTGCCTGCACAGGATGGGTCATCCAATATGAAGAAGCAACAAGAAAATGATGACAGAGAGCCAGTATGATCTGGGAAGTTATCCAGTCTATGCTCTCTCTTCACAGGTGACTCTAGTTTGTATCAACTTAACAAAAACCAACCGGCCCAAGCAATAAGTGTTTACATAAGATAATTTTAGAGATCCCAAGTTATTAACTTAGTCCACCTGAGGAGCTTTGAAAAAAAAGGAGAAACAATACCCCAAAGCAGAAGTTGGGAAGATATAATCAAAACAAGGACCGAAATCAATGAAACAGAAATGACAAAACAAAACAAAAAAAACTACAGAGTATCAGCAGAATGAGGAGTTGGTTCTTTGAAAATATTAGCAAGATTGACAAAACTTCAGCCAAATTAACTAAAATAGAGATAATCCAAATAAATAAAATTAAAGAGAAAGAGAGAAACATCGCCAGGCGTGGTGGTGCATGCCTTTAATCCCAGCACTCAGGAGGCAGAGGGGAAACATCGCCAGGCGTGGTGGCGCATGCCTTTAATCCCAGCACTCAGGAGGCAGAGGCAGGCGGATCTCTGTGCATTTAAGAAAAAAAAAGTACATCACAACAGATACTGAGGAAATCTTAAGGGTATACTTTAAAAATTTATATTCCACTAAACTGAAATTATGAAAGAAATATGTTTATTTCTAGGTATATTTGACCTTCCAAATTTAAATCAAGATGAAGAAGCAAGGTATACGGTTTCACACCTTTAATCCCAGCACTCTGCAGGCAGAGAGAGGGAGATTTCTGTGAGATCAAGGCCTGCTTGGTCTATAAAGCAAGTTCTATGACAGTCTCAAAAATAAATAAATATTAATAATTTAAATAGACACATAACAACTAGTGAGGTAGGAGAACTGATTTAAAAATCTCTCAATGAACAAAAGTCCAGAGCCAGATGGACTCAGCACAGGAATGTCCCAGACCTTCAAACAAGAAGTAATACCAGCACTCCTTTTTTTAGTCACTTTTCTGTTGCTATGATAAGGTCCCCAGACCAAGGCCACTTGTAGAAGGAAGAGTTTGAGTTTGGGGAGTCCATGATGGTGGGGGAGGCATTGTGGCAGGAGGTGGGCAGAGCAGAAAGCCAGCCAATCCTATCCTTTGAGCAGGTACAGGAAGCAGAGAGACTGGAAATCTGACTGAAGAGCTTTAAAACCCACTCCCAGGGACATCCTTCCTCCAGCAAAGCTGCACCTCCTAGAACATTCCAAAATAGAGCCTGCACTGGAGATAAAATGTCCAAATCCTTGGAGTCTATAGAGGCATTCCCATTCAACCCACCAGGCTTCAAATTATTCCATAAAATAGAAAAGGAAAGAACATTTCTAAATTCTTTTTACAGAGGCAGTATCACCCCAATACAAAAACCAGACAAAAACCCTGTAATAAAAGACTATTATAAATCACTCTCCCTGACAAATATGCAAGCAAAATTCTCAATAAGATATTTGCAAACTGAATCTAAGATTATATCAAAAAGATCATCCACCATAATCAACTTGGTTTCATCCCAGAGATGCAGAAATGGCTCAAAGTATTTACATCAATAACTGTAAACCACCACAGAGACCAAAGGACAAAAACTACATGGTCATCTCATTAGAGGCAGAAAAGGCCTTTGACAAAACCCAAAATTCCTTCAAGACAAAAGTGATGGAGAATTGAGGGATACAGGTGACATATTGCAAAATAATGAAGGCAGTGTAACACAATCCACATCCAACACAGGCTAAGTGGAGAAAAACACGAAGCACTTCCACTAAAATGAGGAAGAAGACAAGGATGTCCGCTCTCCTCTCCTGTTCAATACAGTGCTTGGAGTCTTATCTAGAGAAATAAAACAAGAGGTGAGTCAAAAATTCCCAATTTGCAGATAATATGAGTTGATACGCTAAAGGTCCTGGAGTCTCCACCGGAAAACTGGAGCAGGTGAAAACATTCAGCAAATTAGCAGGATACAATATGAACATAGAAACATAAGCCTTCCTATATATCAAAGACAAATATACCAAGTAAGAATTCAGGGAAACAGTCCCATTCACAATAGCCTCTATAAAATCTTGGAATAAATTAACTAAGGAAGTGAAAGACATATACCGTGAAAACTTTATGACACTGAAGAAGAAAACTGTAGGAGATGGAAAGACTTCCCATGCTCATAGACTGGTGGGGCTAATTGTGTAAAAATGCCCCCCGACCCAAAGCAATCTACAGACTTCAATACAATTCTTCACTGAAATCGGAAAAAATAAACCTAAGATTTATATGGACGCACAGAAGACCTTGGATAGCCAAAACAATGCTGAACAATAAAAATCCTGTCTGAGGAATCACTGTACCCAATTTTAAGTTATACTACAGAGCAATATAGTGAAACCAGCATAGTACTAGCACAAAATCAGACACGCTGTCCACGCTGACCAATAAAATAGAATACAGGACCCAGATATAAGTCCACATACCTACAGTCACCTGATTTTGACAAAGATGCCAGAAACATACATTGGGAAAGAGCCAGCATCTTTAACAGATGGTGCTAGGAAAACTGAGCACCTACATGTAGAAGAATGGAATTTGATTCTTTTCTCTCATGCTGCACACAAACCAATTCCAAATGAATCAAAGATCTCAGTGTTAAACTTGAAACTCCGAAATTTCTTGTTTTTAATATTTTATTTATTATTTTTATTTTATGTGTATGAGTGTATTGCCTACATGTATGTGAATGCACCCGTGCCACGTGATGCCGTGGACGTCAGAAGAGGGCTTGGGATTCCCCTGGAACTGGAGTTAAGGATGGTTTATAGCCACCATGTGGGTGCTGGGAATCCAATCCAGGTCCTCTGCAAGAGCAGTGAGTCCTCTTAACCACTGAGCTATCTCTCCAGCCTCAAAACTCTGAAATTTCTAGAATAGAGAGTGTACTTCAGAATATAGGGTCAGATTAGAGCAATGCTCAGATGTTATCAGAAAAGTCACTGTGTAGTGGATGGTGGTTAAAAGAGAAACTCTCAACTCCTCAAGGGGGAGAGAATAAGTGACTATGGAGTTCTCAGTCACAAATAAGACACCAAAGTCATACCTGTCCCCAGGGCTTGGGACCAATGTGGAAGATAGCATGGAGAGATAGTAAGAGTCAGAGTTTTAGGATACCAGGCCTGCACTCATGAGCTCATAGCATCTGGGGTCCCTTGCACAAGACCTGCACAAGATCAAGCCAGCAACATCTAGCATGGAGTGGGAAGGGATTCTGGGGCCTCGTCCCTGTCTAAGGAGCTATGGCTTCTGGGGCAGCAGAGTCGACTTTCTTAAGGTTGCGGCTCCTGGTATGACAGTCACATCCAGTGAATGTCCCCACACCCAGGAGTATATGACTATAAGACAGCAGGATTAGAAGTGACAGGCTATTAAGAAAAAAAAAGAGGAGAGGAAGTTGGGGGAAGATGGAGGGGGAGCTGATCTGAGAGGAGTTAAGAGTTGGCGGTGAATATGATCACAATACATATGAAATTTTCCAAAGAGTTAATAAAAACATTTTTATGTCTTTCTAAACAAAAACATCTTTCTCTGAAAAAAATTATTTTTATACTACATTACATGTAAATTCTTAATTTTTTGGTGTTTGAAATGCAACTTTATTCTAAATAAAAGGAAAAGACAATAAACAAAAGTAATGAAAAGACAGCAACGGGCAAGATCTCATCACCGAATATGGGGAGGTGACTACAGCAGTCTCAGCTTCAAATCCAGGGAGTAAACAACTGCGCCACAAGCAGTTAATTATGCAAGTCCAAACCATGAAGGTATGTGTTTAAATCGCCAGGTCCACCCCAGGCCTTCATCTCCTTCAGCAGCCCAGAGAGGAAGCACATGGCTGCTTAGTTAGCTAATAAGGTGGCATGCATGCTGTTCCGGTGACCCCATGGAACAGTTTCCTGTAAACTGGACTTCAGACACTGGCCCCGACTCCACTTTTTCATAGGTCATCATCCTCATCTGGGAGGGCAGTTGTTTGGGCAATCGCCAAATCCTGTTCATACTGAGCTGCCAAAGCCAGGTCCATGACCACCTCGGGTGGGGCGAGAGCTGGCATGGCGACGAACTCCAAGTTAGGGTCTCCAGTGAGCTTCCTGGAGAGCCAGAGAAAAGGCTTCTCAAAGTTGTGGTTGCTTTTGGTGGAAATGCCATAGTACTGAAGATTCTTCTTGCGGTGAAAGACTATAGAGTTTGCCTCCCCTTTTCTGCCCTTAATGTCCACTTTGTTGCCGCACAACACAATAGGGATGTTTTCACACACTCGCACCAGATCTCTGTGCCACTTAAGCACATTCCTGCAGGTAACTCTTGATGTTACATCAAACATTATAATGGCACCTTGAGCTTGGATGTAATAGCCATCTCGCAGGCCCCCAAATTTCTCCTGACCTGCGGTGTCCCAAACGATGAAATTGATGGCCCCTCTGCTGGTATGGAACTTAAGGGGGTGGACCTCCACGCCTAGCGTGGCTACATGCTTCTTTACGAATTTACCCGTTAAGTGGCGCTTCACAAACGTCGTCTTCCCTGTACCCCCATCGCCCACCAGAACGAGCTTGAACTGGATCTGGGGCGCTCCTTGCGCCGCCATCACTGAGATTCTTCTAGAAGCGTCTCTGCATCTGTCACTTTACTGACTGGAGAAAGATGGAGGAAGCTCAATTCATAAGCTAAAATATTTTATATATCAGTATAAAATATTTGTAAAATGAGTAAAATTTGACCTAGAACGAGGAAACACCCTTAGATTTATTTGAGAAGACAGTTACCCTTTTAAAGATGTGTCTCAATTTTTAAAATGCTGACCATTTTAAGAACTTAATTGGCTGTTGTCCATCTGCCTCTCCTCTCCCAGGAAGATCATCCCAGATCTTTGCACTCCAGTTTCAGCTAAGCCCGCAGTGAGGAGAAGGGACGATGGATTCTGCTCTGTGTTTCTTCCCTAGGTCCAAGCACTCTGTTTCTGCCTTGATTCAGAGACTCAGAGAAGGGTGGGGAGGGCAAAGAAGGGAAGAGAAATGGGGAAAAAGGGCAAGAGAGAGAGGAGAGGGGCAGAAGAGAAACAGAACTTCGGAAGGGTTCTCCCCTGATGACATCATAGTCATAGAACCGAGGGGTGCCCCTGTAATCCTTGGGCAGTAGCTGGAAGGCATTTTTAGATTGTGTAACCTTCAGGTAGAATGAAGGAAGATGGGGAAATCGTTCTCCATTGGAGTCTCAGAACTCGTTTGGACTGGCATCCCCTGTCACCTGGCTGGACATACAATTTTCTCACAAAAGGATTCTCTGTGTCTCCAGGATCTGAGGTCCCTTCTTTTCTTCTGAACGGCAGGGCATTTTCAAATGCTCAAAGTTACTCCCAAAAAGCCACAACTTGCATGTGATCTACACTGTAGATTTGGAAGGTCCCACAGAATAACATTCACCAGACCCTGTGGCAGAGCAGAGTTCACAGGCTGTCCTACTGATTGATTAGAGCTGGAGCCATCTCCAAGGCTCCATTCAGGAATGATTGTTTTGTTCACCTCAGCTCCTGTCCTCATTGCTGCCTTTTGCACACAACTTCACAATTAATCCCTTCATTAAACTGTCTTCGAAACCTTACCTTAGTTGCTTGCCTTTCTTCCTGGGACCCTAAGGATGTAGTCATACAAACTGAATAAAATCAGAAAGAGGAAGTTTCTGTTAAAATGCCAATGAGCAGTGGCCATAGAGACACATGCGGATGGAAGTCTGTGTCTGGTCATGCTTTCTTCAGCATGTAGTCTTCAGTGATCACGGACACTTCCTGATGATCTTCTGGAAGCTTGCAGATGTATTTTTTTTAATGTGTGTGTTCCATGGAAAAACAAGTGATGCTAATTTTATTTACTTCTGAAAAAGCTTGCCTACCATCGTTAAAAGAGGAATTTAGGGAATGAAGTTCAGATATTTTTAAAAACTGTTTTATTTGTTTTTAACCTGTATATATGTAAGTTCACAAGTCATGCAATGCCCACAGAGGTCAGAAGAGGGCTTTGCATCCCCTGGAACTGGTATTATGAAAGATTGTTAGCCACAATGTGGGTGCTGGGATTTGAACCCAGGTCTGCTGTAAGAACAGTTAGTGCTCTTAACCACTGAACCATCTCTCCAGCCCCTCAGATAATATCTGAATGCTTAATTTTTTAAAAGATTATTTTCCACATGACTTTAAATTTGTAAACTTTCACAAGGTGAAGCTTATTTTTCACTCCAACACAAATTAAACAAAATGCTTATAGGATCTGAAGTCTGGTGTTGTTAGCAAGAATCTGGGGCAGGAATAAAGCCCGTTAGAGATAATCTCTGGATAAATGATTAAGCACTAGACTGAATACCACAGTCAAGTCTAACCTCATTTGTTTTACTGATGCTGCTTCATTTAAGCAAAATGTCTCTTTTTATCTTAGGCAATTAGGTAATGAATTAGAAGAATAGCTGAAAGGAGAAAATAGATTAGAGTCATTCCAGTGAGATGGGGAGGAAGGAGACTTAGCTTCTTCCAAGATTCATTAGTTTTGAAGTCTATTACTGCAGTGTTCGGAATTGCAGTCATGTAAATTCATTTATTATACATAAATAACTCAGGATATGATCACTTTCAAAGCTGCCAGATGTTCTGTATTTCCCTGAACTTCAGCGACATGAAACATATGTGAAAAAAAATGTCCTTGTTTGAGAAAGTCACCAACAGATCATCAATGGAGTGCGTGAAATAATGCATCAGGGAACAAATAGGACTGCAGATTCTGTTTAGAAACAAACTGGATTCTTCAAGCCATACTATAGTTTGTTATAAATGTGGGCATTGCAAGTTAAATGTATAAAGACCATGTAGGTTTTGACAACATGAGGAGAATGTGTTCTTTCCTGAATGAAATTGTATATATTTGTATTTACAGTTTTAATAACTGTTTGTAGCAGCTGATTCCTTTTTTTTCTTCTATGAAAGAAGAAATCTGGGTTTAGAGATAGGGTCTGACTCTGAAGTCATGTTGGCCTAGAACTTACTATGTAGGTTGGCAAGGCTGGCCTTGAACTTGTGATAATCCTCTGCCTTTGCCTCCTGAGCTTGGAATCACAGGTATATCAGGTATATCTGTCTTTGGTAGATGAACTTTTAAAAATTCACATGTCAGTGTGAGTGAATGCTGTGTGTTCAGGTGCCTGGATCCCCTGGAACTGGAGTTATAGATGGTTGCTAGCCATCCAACACGGGTGATGGAAACTGAGCTCAGGTTCCCTGGAAGAGCAGTAAGTGCTCATAACTGCTGATCCATCTTTCTAGACCCCAAAGAAAATTGACTTTCTTGCCCCAAGAAGCCATTAATTGTCAATACCTCCTCAGAGATGGGGGCTTGAGCCCCTCCACCACGCTACAATGTTGGCTGTCTTGATCTTGTGCAGGTCTGTGCAGGTAACCACAGCTGATTTGAGTTCTTGAGTGCATCGGTCCTGTCACCTCCAAAAGACATTATTTTGCTCTGGCATCCCCAGCCTCTGGTTCTTATAATCATTCTGCCCCCTCTTCCTCCTTGGTCCCTGGGCCTCGAGAAGGGTGTTGGTAGAGGTGTGTGGCTCAGCACTCCACTAACACTCTCTGCAGAAAAGTTGCTTTCTTAATGAAAGGAGAAGTAGAGTGCAGGGCTAGCATGACCAAATCCTTGAGTTCAACTACCTGCATTGAAAATGGTGATGCTGATAATTATTATGTAAAAAGGCATATATTTAATTAATTATACCTGGGGGAGTAAGAAGTGATACCAGGGTCAACGCCACAAAATATGAAACCACAGAGACGAATGAGTCTTTGTCTGAAAATGCAAAATGATTGCCTCAGCATTCCTCTGAAAAATGGCAAATAATCATTTTGATGAGCCATTGACTTCTGGGATAAACTAAGCATACAAGTGTAGGAAGGAATTTTAGAGTCAGCAATGTGATTCTTTAGGGAGTAAAGATCCAATTATTCTTTAATAATCATCAAAAGAAGAGAACATGGTTTTCAAAAGATGTTTGGTTAGAAAATACGAGGGGAGTGCTGGGGGTGGGGAGACAGAAACCAGTGCCTGGAGCAGGGGATGAAGAGAAGGAAGCCTAAGACCAATGGTATTTTGAGAGCCTGGTTGAAATCTGTACCGCAGTGAAGACAATTCATTCGCTTCGTGGTTTTCTTGCACATTGCTTAAACATGAAATATTTTTAACTGACCTCAAATTTCTCAAAGTGGATGAAATAATAGGACAGTTTGCAAGAGTTGATGAGAGGAAAAGATAGAAGGTGACCAACAGGACTCAAGTGGGAAGGTGTTAAAGAGGTCCAAGAAGAAACCAGTGAGTGGGAGAGAGCGGAGCTGCCGCAGCACCTCGGAGCTCAGCGCCAGAAATACTTGTGGTGCTGAGCCTGAAGACTAGGGAACAGGTGGAGGTACAGATTCGGAAGATTAACAAAGGCTGGAAGCCGTTGCCTCCCTGGGAATCATTCAACTAAAGAAACACTCTTGAACAACCTGGCTTAAACATGTGAGAGGAGGGTACTAAGCACATGATCCAGCTAGGTCATGTAGTCCCCTACCCCTTTTCGTCCTCTTGGGGCTGGGCTGCAGGCAAAGTCTGACATACCTCCATATCTGTATCTTTCCTTTAATAAACTATCCATGTTTCTCTGTGCAATCATTGTAAAGAGGCACAAGAACCTGGAAACCCAAGCAGTTGCCCACCACACACAAATCCATGACTGTAGTAGTATAAGGGAGTCAATATGCGACTAGGAGGGCAGAAGCCTCACTTTTGAAATTTTACATTCCAGAAGAGGAACAGCATTATGAAGTAACAAAAGCTTACTGAACTGAAGCAGAATGAAGACTAGGGTATAATGAGAACAAACTTACCAAACCGAAGAAAATCTTGAAAGAAGATTGTCTTGAGATCCAATGGGTATCCCCAGGAAAGGCACTGGAATCTTGCTAGAAGTTAGATGTTGGCAGAGATGTTGCATTCTCCTGCCCTGTGTGAATATGAGTACAAAACGTACAAAACTCTGCAGCTAGAGCAAGAGACAGTAGAAATTTCAAAAAGTGATGTCCCGGGAGAGAAAAGGTTACAGATGCTTCATTGTAGCAAGGCAGGTCCATGGTGTCCGAAAGAAAGGATGCAGTAGGTCAGGGAAATGAGATGCATAGCTCACTGAGAAGGAAAGTGGGAGGTCAGACAATCCAGGTGAACACTTTTGGAGACAAGAACAGAGTTATACATCGGATCAGCTGATGTCATGCCCTCAAATGGGGGAATCAAGTTGCTCTTAAGCCTGAACAATGAGATTCTGAAAGGACTTTGGATCTGAGATCGCTTCTCTTCCAGGCATTTGATTAGACCTCTTAGTAAATCTGGCTGGGACAGAAACAGTTACAGTGTGTGTGTGTGTGTGTGTTTGTGTGATATATGTGTGTGAATGTGAACAGGTTCCTACAACAGCATGTAGAGATCAGTGGCTGCCAAGGGTATCGGTCTTTCCCTTCCACGTTGTTTGAGACAGGCTCTTCTATAGTTGTTTTGTTGCTGCATTTTCCAGGTTAACTGACCTAGGAGTTTCAGAATTTTCCTATCTCAGCCTCCCTTTCCCACATAGGAGTATTGGGATTACAGATTCTCACATTACTTGGCCAGCTTTCTGTGGCTTCTAGGGATTTGAACTCAGGTCTCCATGTTTTCAGCCATGTTTTATATCTATAGAGCTATCTCTCAGCCTCAAAGATACATTTCCATGCATAATTTTTTTGCTATTTTCTTATAAAATACAAAGATGCTTTGCAAATCCCCTTGCTGTGTGTATATGACATTTTTGATAAAATAATAACCAATCAATGCTTTCAGTACAATTAACAGGAACCTATTGCCTTTTCTTTTTCCTTAGTTACTAGCCTTCCATCCATTATCACTGTCTGGACTGGCCTTGACTGGACTAGGCCTTGACACATTAGCCATTCAATGCAGTCTGTTATTGTGCACTGAAATGTCACATCAGACAAAGAGCTCTTGACATTCTTGAACAGGATATTTGCAATTCAACAACTTAGCTTAATTTTTTCCTAAAACACATGCAGCATCATTATTGATTCAACCTCTCACTTTCTGGGACATACAAGAATCATATTTATGTAACAGTTTTTGAAATTATTTTATGGCTTTTTTTCATAGTTTTAACGTGAAGTTTACCTTGTGGAGACCAAGGAAAATGAGAAGGGATGAATAGGGGAACCACTTAATCATAAAAGAAATCAAAAGAATAAAATCAAATTGCTTTAGAGTGAAATTTGATATAAACTAACACTCCATAGAAAGTCATTGTTAATTTTCTGAACTAACTGCATTCTTTAAAAAAATATTTTATTTATTCCTTTTGTTTTATGTGTGAGTATGTTGCCTGCATGTATGTAAGTGCACTCGTATTGTGCAGTGCCTGTGGTGGTCAGAAGTGAGTGCTAGATTCCCTGGAACTGGAGTCACAGACCATTGGTAGCTGACATGTGGGCACTAGGATTCAAACCCAGGTCCTCTGGGAGAGCAGACAGTGCTCTTAACTGCTGAACCATCTCTCCAGCCCCAATCATCTCGACAGCTCCAGCAGTATTTCTTATACAATTAGGTATTTATGGAAATATTTATAGATATATTATTTTGAGGATCATCCCACACATACATATTATTTATTCATTTAATAGTGAAGTTTGTGAATCTTTCCATATCATGAGTATAAATTCAATGGCCATAATCATTTCCATTGATGGATATACTATTTTATTATCTTAATGGAAAATTTCAAAAGCTTTCTTAGTATAATCAATGTTTCTATAAATATCCTATAAATATACATGTGATACAGTCATTTAAAATAAATTAACAGAAATGGAACTACGGGCCATTTTTAGGTTGACACATACTCTTTAAGTCATCTGCAGTTTACTATTTAAAGGACAATGATCTGTTACTTCTCCCATAAAAATATATTCTCTTACGTTTTTGATCTGGGCTTGGTTTTGTGTATTTCTATTCCTAATAGACTGTCCTGGAAGTGACATTGCACTAATTGTAAGTCTGAACATATAGAGTAGTTATTGCATCTAAATTGAAACATTCCTTCTTGGAGGAAGGAAAGAAGTTTCTAAGACTTAAGAAGTTAGTAAGTGTTGGGAAAATGGCTCATTAAGCAAAGTGCTTGCCTTGCAAGTATAAGGACCTGAGCCCTCCTTAAAAGTCTGGCTTAGTGGCAAGCACTTACAACCCTAGCCATGGATAGACCCAAGGCCAGAAGGGTAGAGCACAGATTCATGGAGGTTCCTGGCCAGCTAGGGTAGTCTACGAAAATTGGAAGGCACCCAATGAATGACATTCTCTGATCTCCATGTGTACACACATGCAGGCACGTATTAATACACATATTTGCTCAACACCTCCACCCACCACTCAGCTACTGAAACAAAGCTCAAGAAACTCAGAAAATTATAAGACTGACAAGGCCCCTCCGAAAGGTGATAAAAACAGTAAGCAGCCTCAGGGGAGAGGAGTCTCTCACGTGCACTTGTCTGCAAAGTTGGGGGTGGGGGATTCCAGTGATGTATCTTTTATGCATTGGCACCCATGCTGGGTTGGGCTTTTCAGTGATGCAGCTGCCTTTGAGTGGCCCATTCACCTGTAAGGAACTCCAATATATTCTCTGGTTCAGTGAGCTAGACTTGGGTGGAATCATTTCTTCGGTCTGTCCTTGATGCCTTATCTGGGATTAATAGATATTTGCTTCCATTTCAGGAAAAGCTGTGCAACGGATTGTTAATAAACTTTCTGCTGCTTTGGTTGCTGTCTTGGACTAGCAAGTGGGCAAGCATGAAGATAGTACCCGGGCCAGATGTTATTACAGTCGGCCTTCATCATGTGGGAGACACAGTACAGGGGGAAGAGTGTCTCAGGGTATCAGCAGAATCAGGAGCATGTTTTAAAATACTAAGCTTGGAGGTGGCTTATTAAACTGTAACAGCTAGCTTCACATTGAGAAATGACCTCTGTGTAGAGTGTAAGAGCAGTGTTTTCTCCATACCCTCAACGATGGAAATCATGAATATGGTTTTATTTTTATTTTTTTGTCTTTGAATGTCTTTTATTAGAGATCTGACATATCTTTATGTGTACTTACTGGTCACGTATGCTGCATTTTTGGGAAATTGTCTGTTCATCTCTGTTGTCTTTGGAAGAAAATCTCTTTAAAGTCATAAAAGTTAATTAAAAGAGCAAAACCGGAAAGTCTTTCATCACACTTATACTTAATAACCTATTTTTTAATATATTACTTATTATTTTTAAGTGTACCCATGTCATGCAATGGCCATGGAGGTCAGAAGAGAGCATTGGATCCCCATGAACTGGAGTAACAGATGGTTGTTAACCCCATGTGGGTGCTGGGAATTGAATCCAGGCCCTCTGCAAGAATAGCCAGTGCCTGTAACTGCCGAGCCATCTCTCTAGCCCCATAGTTACTATCCTATTAAAGTCACATTAATTTTTGATCCACTCCAGGCCATTAGCTGGATTTTACCATTATGTTTTCAGAACAAGTGTTCTGAATATCCTTGTGAGATTGATAGAGCAATGTTGTAGGTAAAATTTCCATCAAAATGTCCAAGAGATGGAACTTAAAAACCAAGCAAAATTAATAACAGCAGAGCGGTACTGTCCTATATTATGGTAGTATTGTTGCTTCTAGTTAAAAAGTTGTTCATATCTATGAAAATAAATTAAGTATTAGTTTTCAGCTACATGGGAGATTCAAACTCAGGCCCTCATGTTTACATGGCAAGCGTTTTAATCCATGAAACCACCTCCTAGTCCAAAGGTTACATTTCTGTGCATAAACTTTCTACTGCTTTTTTTCTTATAAAACATTAGTTGATAACCTCCCTTCCGTGTGTGTGACATATTTGGTATGAGGATGATACTGTGCTAAGGAGGCAGATGTGTAGGGAATTTTTGATAAAATAATGATCAGACTTTCTTCCCAGCTATCATGCTTCATTGCCTCTCTACAGAAAATAACTTTTAAAATCTGTAGTCTACAACAAAGCTATGTGGATTAAAATGTATTTTAATTTGGATATTTAAGGCTTTAAAAAAATGTCATAATTTGCCTATAGCTAAAAGTATATTGTTGAAGCATTAAGTTGGAAACATAATTTGGTTCTCCTAAATACATTTTAATTATATTTTCCTTTTAATTTTTGGAAACCTTTTGTTGCTCTATTTTTATTTTTGTTTGTATGTTTATAGGTGCAGTTGCATGTATTTGTACGTGTGTTTGGAGACAAGAGGCTTATGTCAAGCATTGTTCCTTAATTGCTCACCACCTTAGACTGGCCAGGGAGCAATAGGGATCTGTATGTCTCTACCTTCAACTGCTAGGGTTAAAGACATGTGCTACAACACCTGGGCTTTATGTGTCTTCTGGGGATACAAACTCATGCTTTCATGCAAACACTTTACCAACTGTGTCATTTCCTTAGCCCCTGCTTTTGATTTTTGTTAAAGAAACACTGGTATAAATTTTAAAAATTACCACATATATTTTTTTTCATAAAAACAACAATTAAAAACTCTTTAGGTACCTGCCACCTTCTATCAGCTTGGAAATTTATTGGAATTTGGAATTTAAGTTTTGGAGGTTAAAAGTGTCCTTGAGCAAAATTACCCCTTATCTATTGCTTTCTGAAAAATACCAAAACATAGTCTTTACTCAAGTGAGAGATTAAATTTGCAAACAAACTGTAAGGTGTTTCTTAGACTCTTGGATATAATGTAAATCAGTTCAAATCTAACTACAACCAATGATTGTTACCATCAAAACTATATTTCTTCTCAGGTGCAACCTGAGTGAGTAGACAGGTCTAGTAAATGAAGTGCTGTTACCCAGTGGCCTCAAATGCCACCTTTAATTTTACACTTAACAAAAATATCACATAACACCACAAAATGTTCTTCTCATACTCAAGGCACTCTTTAAGACTTTCACTAATTTATTTTAGAAATTTCAGGTTCTTAAAAGCCTACTTAACATATGGCAGAATGAAATTTTAGCCTGTAATAGTTTCAGTGTTGGATTAATTTATGGCAGTTGCTGAATGCACTTTTTATATTTGATTTATTATTTTTATTTTCTTTGTGTGTATGAGTGTATTGCCTGCATGTAAGTGTACCCATGTCACACAGTGTCTGAGGAGGTCAGAAGAGGGCTTTGGATTCCCTGGAACTGGAGTTATGGATGGTTGTTAGTTGCCATGTGGGTGCTGGGAATCAAACCTGGGTCCTCTAGAAGAGCTGACCAGTGCTTTTAACCACTGAGCCATCTCTCCAGGTCCACTGAATGTATTTTTCGGTTATGAATATATTTATCTTCTTGATAGTCAATGATGTTAAAAAGATATCTAATCCACTAGATTTTCTTTTTTTAATATTTCACAATTAATTGCTTATATTTTTATGAAGAAATATTTCCTTATGCATAAGATGGAAAATCCATATTTATAACATTAGGATGCTCTAGAATTTAGATGTCATATATGAACCGTCTATTTAAGAGAGATATGCAAGATTAAAATCAAGTGTCAGGAGTCTGTTTCAAAAGTAGAGAAGGACATATCATGTTAAACAAACACACCCCCTTTGCTGGTCACTAAGGAGGTGCAGCAGGATAATCTCTGTGAAAAGAGGCCAGCCTGGTCAATATAGCAAGCTTCAAGCCAGCTGGGATACTAGGGAGACTCTGTCTAAATAATCAAAACAGACAAACAGCCTCTTTTAAGTTTGACAGACAGCATTTCTTTTCGGTCCTTAGGGTAAATTCTCTTGATTAGAACATTGGCTATAGTCAAGATTAGACTAGAAAGTTTAATAATGCTGAACTGCTGTGCTATCTTAAGCTAGTAATGACCATTATCTTATTACCTGGTGAGACCCATCATGGTCCCTGATTGGCCAGACATTATCTGAAATATCATCAAGAAAGGCAAGGAAAGGAATTCTGGGACATGACTTTCTGTGCACTTTTTAACAGCAGTATTACCAATCTTCATGTCACCTGATTTTCATTATGACTCTTGATCTCTCATCCAGACGATATTTGTTAATAAAGGATAAACATTTTTAGAAGCAAGAAAATATTGACAAGTGCTGGTGTCAAAAAAACTTATGTAGAGTAAATCTTAGGAAGGAAACTATGAAGCTTTTTTTTTTTTTCTATCTACCACATCTTCAAGATCTCAAAAAGTTCATAAATGTAAATGTCTGTTTAGGGTGGCAATGTGCTGGAAGAGTTTTCACCTGAAACTAGGTAAGCAGCATAGGAAGAAAGATTAACCTTATCAAGAATTAGTAACACAGGAAAAATGAAAGTACAATGCTTCGATAATAAACTCTTAACTATATTATATGAACATCATGCCTGGTAAGTAAGAGTGAAATATGAGATTAATGCTTATTCCAAAATAAAGCAACTGTGAAATGAGGAAAATCACAGGCTCTGCCTTGTGAGTTTGATGCACTAATTCTGTGTGAAGATGTTAGTAACGGACTTGGTACGTTCATTCACAAGGTTTGGTTCACAGAGGTAAACAAGACCCTGCCACTGGACTCATCCAGATAAGGAAATTTTCCTAATAACAGTAAGAGGTTGTTTAGCTTTTCTACTCTATTAAAGTATACTGATAGTGAATTTGAGATGTGATAAAATAAGGAGTAGTAAAAAAGAAATAGGGGCCGGAGGGATAGCTGTGTGGCTAAAAGCGCTAGCTGTTCTTGTAGAAGACCTGGGTTGGAATCCCAGCACCACATGGCAGCTAACAACAGTCTGTAACTCCAGTTCCAGGTGATCCAAAGTTCTTTTCTGTCCTCCACCTGCCCTGCACAACAGGGGTGTGCTTACACACATGCAAACATAACATTCATACATATAAAATAATAAAAAGTTTTAAGAAATTAGGAAATAAAACGCAAATGATTATGACTGTTTCAAGGTAAAGCAATTTTTGATAGCTCTAATTGATGCATGTAGACAAGTTCCTTTTAAGGGGCATTGTATGTATTTAAATAATGAGTGAGACAAATACTCTTATTGAACTGACACTTTATTTGAAATTAGCAACAGAAAATTTTCACATCAAAGAAAACAACGTTTGCTGGAGTGTCAAAAGTTCAAGATATCAGGCAAAAAATTAGGAGTTTTGGAACTCATATTTGTATAATCTGACAAAAAGTAGACAATCTTTCAATATTGTGGGTGCTGGTTAGTTTTAACTGTCAACACACAACCTAGAATTACCTGGGGAGAGAGTCTTCCCAAGGCATCATCTAGAGGAGTTTGGCCTGTGGGATATCCTTGGGGAGTTATCATAACTGATGTAGGAAAACCCAGTTCAGGGTGGGCAGCACCATTCCCTAGACAGGGGTCTAGAGCAGTTTATGACAGAATACAGTCAGCAAGGAGAAAGCAAGCAGGAAGGGTGAGTGAGCTCTTTCTGAGCTCTTGACTGTGGGTGTGATGTGACTAACTCTTGAGTTCTTTCCTACCCTGACTTCCCTCAAGGATGAGTTGTGACCTGAAATTGCAAAACCAGTGAGCTCTTTCCTCCCTGAGACTCCTTTTGTTTACCTGTTTGTCACAGCTGCGGAAATTAAGCTAGAACTAATAACATGTGTCAGCATTTAGGTCATATGTATAATTCAGTAAACTGATATTTTTCAAATTATCAAAATCATATTCTACGGAAAATTTTATTCAGAGTAAGATGTTTTGATGAAAGTTCCCAAATTCGATTTCAGATTCCACTTTTGTGATTGAACCTTGAACACTTGCCATTTAGCAGGTTTTGGTATAGTGTTAAAAAGAATACTCTCAATTACTGGGATCATTTGAAAAATATGTCTTTTCCAGCTGAATGTCTTGTTAGGTTCCCAGCTCTGGGTCCATTCTTAAATTCTTTCATAAATGAGACTGAGAACCCTGTAGGGGATACTTTTTCTTCCGTGTCATCTTGGAGACCACTAAGGGACCCACAAAATTCTAATACTTATTATTTGTTGGCATATGGGAATTTTCTACAGGTGCACTGAGTTTGGTAGCTAAGGCGGTAAACACCTTTATCTAACTTGCTATATGCCTTGGGTCATTTGAGCCAGCGAACCAAAGGAGAAAGAAATAGGTTTTAAAAGCAATTTCTTTCCTGGATTTTTTTTTTCAGGCTTTTAGTTGTTTTTGTTTTTTTCTCTCCACCATGATTCTTTCCATGGGTGGAAGGAAAGAAGAACAGTCCGAGGGCCCTGAAATTTGGACCTCAGTCCCCATTAGGCACCAAGAAGTGCTTAGAACAAGGCAACTATTTCCTAAATAGGTGTAAGCAAATGAGAGTCACACTCCATACTCCTCTGAGACATGTATTCTCAGCAATAGCCCTAGGATGTGTGCACTCAATATTGTTTCCCCCCCCTTTTTGTTACTGTTGTGTTAATGAGTTTATTCCAGCAACAGCTTGTATTTAAGAATGAAGAGATCCAGAGGACATTGCTTCGAATTCATTTGTAATGGATGGTGAAAGACATGGACTCCATTTGTTGTTTGGAGACCATGGATTCCTTTGTTTTGGTTTCCTATTTGGGGGCTATGTATGTGAGAGGGTAATTTCTTCTTCTATATCAGTATGACTTAACTGGGTGCTTTCTAAAAGTTAAAAGGGTTGCTGTCCACATTTAATCTGTGAGACATGTGAATCCCATAGGGCTTGTATCGTGATGGGTTATGGGCTTATTTTATCACAGAGCCAAGCTTACTAAGGTAGGCTTGTGGCTTGGTCACCATTATGATCGGTGACCTCACCAAGATGGTGTCAAACATGTGATATGGTCTTCTCTTGGTTTATGACATCAACAATACGGGGAAAGCTATGTGACTTGGTTGCCATCTTGCACAGTAACATTTCCAAATTTGTGGTGACCCATGAGACCTTGCCACCATGTTAATTCAACCACATGGCATAATTCAAAATGGTGATACCCAGGAATTTACCAGTACTCCTAAATTCTTGGGGATCATGATAACCTGGGAGCTTCCTGGACTGCAGATATTCAATCATGTGTCCTAATCCTCTTACAATTTTTGTTTTAGTTTTCATCTTGGATTCTTGATAAGATCATAGAAAAGCAAGAGATTCCAACAGTGTCTATTACTTTGTAACAAGGTCAACACATTTTTATGTCAGACTAATAAGGTAATATCAGACCTCCACAATGAGAGTTTAAAAATTAACACTATTTTAACCTGTTTCCAAGTAGGGTTATTTTGAGTAATATTTAGATTTTATTTATTCTTAACCTGAAGTTTTAACGTTTCCTTTGCTGTCTTCCTGTCTCCTCTGATTTATGTCATGTTAATAACTTAGACAAAGGGAACTCTACTGGTTTCATATGTAAAGACATCTCCCTCTGTAAGAAACATTAAATATTAGTCTTTTTCAAAAGCTATAAAACTTAGAACTTGATTTATGACAAGAAATTTTTATTTTTTAATCCCATCACACCTTTAACTTTTGTTTAGGGTAAGACCCTGGTGCATTACTGAACCTTATGGTCTAGAACAACTGAGCTCTTCTGTATTTAAGCATATTCTTTTAAACTCCCTTACACAAAAGTAAAATCTGCCTTGTCAACTTACTTTTGCTTTGTCCACATGTTCTTTGTGAGGTCCCGATAGGATTCCTAGATCTTGAGTTTCATTACACTGTCCAGTTATTTAGCCCTTCAAAGGGAAAGAGATATTACCTTAAACCTACATGGCAAATTTAACCCTCTCTTTTAGGCCACTAAGCCTTTCTACATGCAATGAGCTAGAATATAAGCTTTCTGCCTTCCCTTACTCTTTGGTACACCTAGATTTCATGTAATTATGTTATGTGTATCCATGATAATTGTTTGTGTTGACAATTTTTGAACTGTGGCCACTTGACTTCAGTTTTTTATCCTTTCTAATTCTTTTATTGTGCACAGGAATTATTTGTTTTATTTTTGGCTTCCCTAATCAAAATACACATGTGTAAATTTATAAATATAAATATTTTGATGATACATTCAAAGGCCTTATAAACTTGGGTCCCTTAATTATTTTAAATTTTATTAAACAGTGTCTCCAGGTCATTAAATATTTCACAAAACTTTCATATGTTAATTGCTTATACAAAACAGCACCAAAGCCAGTTGTACAAAATATATTTAGATTTTAGTTGGCTTTTAGGTGTTTTAAGGTATCCATTTTGTTTGTCTCCTTCAAAGGTGTCTTGTTTTAAAAATAGCAAAGTCCATATTCATAACAAAGAGTTATTACAAAATCTTAGTTACTAAAATCTATCATATATAGATATGTATACATGATCAACATGAGTTTATGCTTATTAAAATTAATTTACTGGGTATCATATTGACTTTTAAGTAAAGTCTCACACAAACTAAAATTGTTAAATTAACACAAAAATATTTTTAAGGCCAAAATATTATCTCTTTAATCCTTATCTACAGTATGGTTCCTATTGCTCAAAGATATAAATTAATTTTAAGTACATCTCTATTATATGATATAGATATGAATATAGGTAAAATATTAATTTCTTGGTAAAGTCTCACAACAAATGGTACTTTTTTGTTTGTGAATGTTACTAAGAAATTTTATTGAGGGTCTGAGCAGGGTTATGCACAGTTTTCCTTAAGTGATTATGCTGAAGGTTGTGAACTTCAATTTGATAATGTTTTTCTATGTACCAGTTGCTTCTCTCTACCTAGTGTTTACACTCCTTTGAAACCTAAAGCAAGGTTTTGGTAAACTGCTATAGAGCTCAGGATCACTGGGAAAAGACCATCCAGACTCAAAAAGTTTTGAATCAGCAATTTTCTTATTAGATGGGCCACTCTACTGAAGCCCCTAGCCGGGGAGAAGAAACTGCAGTCCCAATCAGGAGGGGACAGGAGTTTTTAAGACAGACAACACAACTGTTTCACTTCTGTGAAATTTTCAGCTGTATGGTTAATGTCTTTTCCTTCCTTCTGCACATAGTGATGGGCAAAAACCAGAGCAAATAGTTATTTCACAAAAGTTACAGAAAACAGGTACAAGGGGAAAAGAGGGCTTCTGTACTCAGAGTTTCCTGGAATTGTCTATCAGCTTCTGTCCACAGAGCAAGTAAAATGGAGTTACATTAGTCACTATACTGTATTTCAGGGGATCTCAGACAAACAGGACATTACCCAAGCCAATTCCTGTTTAAGCAAGCAAATAGCACAGAAGCACACAATTAGCAGTACAGTGTCTGGGTGGCAACATCACCACTGTGTTTAGCTATTTCTTGGAACCAGACCTCTAAGGGGGAGGGAGAGGGAATTACTGGAATTAGCCTGCTTTGCTCAGGGAAAAAGAACAGAGGACGGTTGTGGGGACCTAGATGGCCCTGCAAAAATGGCGCTGAGAGGAAGTAAGCAGGATGCAGCCTGACTTGTCCTGAAGATCATCGGATTGGATGCTGGTCATTCCGCACCCCTGGGTGGTGCATAATCAGCGCGTGATCATTGTTGATGCCTATAGGACCCTGCCCATGTGGCAGGTGGACCTTTAAGTTGATTGGGTGTGTTCAGGGGAGGGGGTTTCCAAAGGGATTTCCAAACTGCCAGTTTTGCCTATATAAGCTCTGTGACACCTGCAATAAATGAGTTCCTGCTTGACTAGACTCCCTGTCACATCTCATTTTCTTTGGCAAGGAGGGCTGGTGGAATGGGCGGACAATGCATTCACCTTTCCCTGACCCCCATCACAGCGGTCCCTCGGGGCAGGACCTTGGGGCAGACCCCCACACTGGCACCCAATGTGGGGCCCAAAGAGAGGGCCTAGATAGGTCAGGGCCAAGCAAGCTCTGAGGTGAGTGAGACCTGAAAAGATGGGTAACAGCAACAGTAAGCCTGAAGACCTGGCGCTTAAAGCGCTGAGATACATGCTGAAGAGTTGGTGTCTGGAAGTAACAGACCAGAGTGCACTGAGGGTGTGGGGAATGGCCTACACTTGGCCCCTTGGTTGCCCACCAGCAATCTGTTTACGTGGGATGTCTGACACTGGGTTGAACGGCTTGCTCAGCAGAGGGAGATTCACCTGGGGGTGGACCCTCCATTGGGATTCTACCCCACTATCTCTGCCCTGAAGTCATGCTTTAGGGCTGGGAGCCCAGCACCCCCAGAGCCAGAGCCCAAAAGGGCCGACCCCTGCTCTGAAGATTGGGTCATATTTGAAGAAGAGAGGAGCCAGGCAACAAAACCAAAACCAAAAGCCACCACAGGTGCTTGTGTTCCCGAGGGGGCGGGGGGGCACATGTAGAATGGCCACCATGGCCAGAGGAGGAGCATCCTGCCTCCCCCTCAGCCCCCTTCAAATGCCCAGAAAAAGAAATGGAAGCACACAGGGTACAAGGGACAGAGGGTGAAACCGAAACAGAAACCCCCTGGGGGTGCACGCACTTGTGCAAGTACCCCACCATTCCTGGAGGGACCGCTACCATGGGCAGGGATGGAGTGCCTTGCCCCACCCCCAGCACCCCCTGAGCACCCAGAGGAAAGGGAGAGTCCATATGGGGTAAGGAAAAGGAGGATGAACCACCAGGATATCCCAGGGCTGGTAAGCCACGGGGGGCGGTAGAGGCGTTCCTGGTCAATGTAAACCCTGGGGGCAATTGTCCTGCCCCCTGATACCCCTGGGATGCTAAGGATTTAAATGAGTTCAAATGGCCGTGGCTGAGAATTGACCCAATTTGCCTTGGGTGGAAACCCTCTTACAGGGCTTGGCCCACCAGCCCTGTACTGCTAAGGACTGGCTGGACCTCGTGAAAGCCGTCCTCCCAAGCCCTATGTTTATTAAATGGTGTGTCTTATTTAAGGAGGAGTGCCGAGTTCAGGCAGAAAGGAATTTGGCTGTTTACCCCCATCCCTATTACCTTTGGAATGCTGTCAGGTACTGCTGATCAGTATTCTATAGGGGTACAATAGGTGGCCATCACTGTACCCTATACAGATCAAGTGAGGGCTTTAGGGCTATAAGCCTGGAGAAAGTTGGGTGAGGGACCCACAGAGGCTCCAATTGCAAGGATCATACAAAACCCTAATGAGCCCCTTCATGAGTTTGTGGACAGGGTGGATAGGAGCCTATGATGCAAACTCCACCCCCCTCCGGCCCGCTAAGGGAACAGTTCACTAAGCTATTAATATGGGATGGGATGAACTCTGATAACAAATTGGCCTGTGCCGGCCTTAAAGACAAGTCTGTGGGAAGATGGATAGTGGCTGCTAAGGATGTGGGGACTCAGACACACAGGCCAGGGCCATGGAGGCAGCCTTGCAGTCCCACATGGAGGCACTGACTTCCGCCTTGTCACAGTATTGTTGGCCTTGACAGGGGCTGGGGGACCACAAATAGGAAAAGGGGGCCACAGAGAGGGGGCCAATGCTTTGGTTGTGGCCAGTCTGGACATTTTAAAAGAGACTGCCCAGAAAAGGGTAACAGGCCCATACCCAGGGGAGAAGGCCTGATGGAACCCCAACCATGCCGTGCCCTCGTACCATAAGGGATTCCATTGGAAAAAAGACTGTAGGTCTCGGTTTGACATTGAGGGGAAGCCTTTAAACTAAATGAAGGGCTTCCTCCAGCCTGATTACCCCAAGGAGGCATGAGATCTAACCCCCCCGTTGGGTCAGGCCCAGCGCCCTGCTCTGATGTCCAGTTTTAACCCCTGTCTGCAGGCCAATTGGACAGTCCCCATAGTCACAGGTGTGAGGCCCAAGATGGACATACTCATAGATGGAAAGAGGTTTCGATGCTTGATTTACACTGGGGCTAATAAAACCATCCTCTGGAAGGAAGAAGTCCCGCAGAATTGGACTTTGGTTCCAGGGCCCCAGAACATAGGCATGGGAGGCAACACCCCATCAGAGGAAGTTAAAGAGTGGCTCTGCTGGAAGGACATCGACAGGGCCAAGGGAGAAGTGCTATCAAGCAACCTTATGGGACAGGACATCTTGGGGGATGACCAGGCCTTCATCACTACTGATAATAAGGCCTTTTTAGATGACATAATGGATGAGGAGGAAGCGGAGAGGGAGTTTACCCCTCCCACTAGAGACTTGCCTAATCTTCAAAATCATTGAGGAGAGGCCCCCCCAAGGTCCCTAGGATTCACCCCCAAATCTAGAGGCCACTGCTCCTCTGGTTCCCGCCATCCAATGGACCGTGGGACCACCAGTCTGGGTGGAGCAGTGGCCATTACCTTCAAATAAGTTACAAGACTTAAAAGAGATTTTTCAGGAGCAGTTACAACTGGGCCATATCCAGTCTTCTACAAGCCCTTGGAACACTCTTGTGTATGTTATCCAAAAGTCCTCAAAAAAAAAAATGGAGAATGCTCCAGGACCTTTGGAAGGTTAATGAGAAAATGGCCCCAGTGGGTACCCCCCCTCAGGGGACGACCCTGGATCCCCACCATCCCCTCTGACCTGGTCTTAATGACCATAGATATTAAGGATTGCTTCTTCTCCATTTGGTTACATCCCGAGGACTGTGAAAAATTCGTCTTTTCGGTCCCTACACTTAATTATAGCACCCCTGATGAGAGGTATGAATGGATGGTGCTGCCGCAGGGCATGGCCAACAGCCCAGCATACTGCCAAAATTATGTGTGATCACTCCTAAAACCTGTGGAGACACATGATGGGGTCTTACTATATGTGTATATGGATGATATAATTCTGGAAGCCCCTACCATTCAACAGCTGGAGGGCGCATATAAGACCACCCAAAAATGCTTAGAAAGAGGACACCTCCATATCTCCTCAGATAAAATACAAATTCTCCCACCCTTTAAGATATTAGGGATCGAGCTCTCTTTGGGAGGAGTGTCTCCATTAAAACCCCAGTTAGATATTTCCCCGGTGCTGACACTGACCAGTTTACAAAAATTATTTGGAGAGATTTTTGGCTCTGATCTTAGCTCCCCATCTCCACTGGGGTCTTACAACTGTTGTTCCAATTGTTAGTAGGAAAACAACCCTCTGACAGAATCCACCTTAGTCCCCAGCACTGTGAGATACTAAGCCAGGTTCGAAAAGCAATAGATCAAGCTCAATTGGCTAGATATAACCCCTCCAAAGACTTAGAATTCTGGGTGCTGCCCAGAGGAACCCTAATGATGTCAGCTGTCATCCAAGAAGGAAGGCCTCTCCAATGGGTGCATGACTCTTTGGGAGGTGTGCCGCGGGTCTATACACCCACAGATCAGCTGGCAGACCTCCTGCAAAAGGGACATGAAATAACAGTGAGACATTATAGCCAAGACCCCCACAAAATTTTTGTCTCCTATAGGCTTAAGGATTTTAATTGGCTATGCAAAAATAATGGCTGGCTGGCCCTGAGCCTAGAAGGGATTTTGGGAGTATTAGATTGCCATTATGGGCCTCATAAATGGGTCAGCTCCTTCTGTTCTCTCCCCTGGAAGGACCCCCAGCTCTTCCTCTGAAAGCCCCTACCAGACGCCTGTATGGTGTTTACTGACGGGCCGGTATGGGGCCATTGTGGTGATCTATTCCAAGAAAAATGCCGAGCTGCAGAGATTTTCATATCAGTGCAGCGGATCGGCCCAGTTTAAACAACACATGGCCATTATCCTGGCCTTAAGTAAAGTAGAGGAACCCATAAACTTATTCACTGATTGCTTGTATGTGGCTAACCTCCTCCCGGGGCTTTTGGGCTCATATATCTGATTAGATAAAAACCCCATTACTCCTTTAATGATACAGGCTCGTGCCCTCCTCCAACAACAAGAACATTGGCTTTTAATCCACCACCTTAGAGGACACCAACATCTTCCTGGGTTTCTATCACTAGGCAACGCTGAAGCGGATAAATTGGCCTCTACCCAGCTCATGTCAGCCAATATATCCCCAGCCCAAGATTTACATGAGCTCAACCATGTCAATTGGTGAGGACTCCACAAAATATTTCCTCATATACCTATTGCTGATCTAAAGAAAATCATTCGAACTTGCAAATCTTGCCAAGCCCTCCTCCAGGTGCCCCCATTACAGCCCCTAGGAGTAAACCCCAGGGGCCTCAAACCCAACACTCTTTGGCAGACTGATTTCACACATTTCCCTACCTTTGGTAAACTCAAATACACATTTGTCTATTGATACATATTCACATGCATGTTGGGCTACAGCCTACATGGGGGAAAGGGCCAAACATGTTCAAAGTCACTTCCTCCAATGCTTTGCCACTCTGGGCTTACCCCACAGGGTTAAAACGGATAATGGGCCATGCTTTGTGAGCCAGAGCTTACATGAATTTTTCAAATGATGGACTGTCCAACATAATACAGGAATCCCTTACAATCCTCAAGGCCAAGCAATTGTAGAACATAATCACCAATGTATAATATCACAATTACAAAAACAAAAAAAGGGGAGGCAGCCCCCATCAGCAACTACTCATGGCCCTGTTTGCTATCAATATTCTCAATTTTCAAAAAAATCAAGCAGAATCAAAATTTAAAAAACATTGGGGCAAGCAAGAACAATGCCCTAAGGTGTGGGTACGCTGGAAGGACCCCATTATGGGGCAATGGAGAGGCCCAGGCCCATTGCTAACCATGGGTCGAAGCTTTGGCTGTGTCTACCCCACAAAAGATTCAAACCCCATGTGGGTGCCTGCTAGGAATCTTAAATTCTATAATCAAAGGGAAGATGACCCCGACCAATCAGAACCAATAAAAAACAATGACTAAATGATAAGTTCAATAGGCCACTAATCACCATAATGGTCCATGGAGAGAGGTTCATGAGACAAATTCCTCTTTTATTTACAGGGCTTCAATGAATAGGCCTTGGTGGAGATTTTTGGCAGTTTCTACGTCCATGGGAATTATAGCTGGACCTCTGTTCATCATCATCATGGTCATCCGGGATTTGTGTGTAAGGATAGCATACACCAACAGCACCAATTAAGGGTTTTAATTCCTCTCATAGATCCAAAATGTCAAGAGAATGGAGGCTAGTAATGGTGTTGACATGGACCCGGACCTTCATGGCCCAAGGGAGAGTACATGAACCAAAACAACTGACATGGATGGTCATGTCAGAGTATGGGGACACTATGTTCCAAATAACCAAGGAGGCAGCTCTATGGACATGGTGGCCCAACCTCTACATGGACATCTGTGACCTTGCAGCAGGGACATGAGATATCCCCAAATACACCCCTGGGGACCCTGAGTCTGAATACAAAGAGAGTAAGTGTGACAAAAAACGATGCCCTTCTACGGGGTTGGGGGCTGGGGTTGTGGGTGTAGCCATCCTGTCCTGAGATCAAAGATCAGAAAATTACCCTTTTACTATGTCCAGGGACTGGGAGGATAAGTGCGAAGGCCCATCAATGTGGGAGAGGAGGTAACTTCTACTGTGCAGCCTGGGGATGTGAGATGACAGGGAATTGCCCCTGGATGAGTGGCAGGTCGCCTGACCTTATATATGTCATTCCAAATCATACTGGGTCAGGCCTGACAGGCATAGGCGGGTGCTCCAACATGGCCACAGGGTTCAGCAGCATGCCCACGGATTTACAGACTCAGGGGGAAAAAGGATAAAGGATGGCTACAGGGTAAAATTTGGGGGCTCCGTTTATATGTAGATGGATACGATCAGGGAGTCACCTTCAACATTAGGCTAAAGGTATCAGAGCCAATAAACATCATTGGGCCGAATAAAGCCCTAGCCCCAGGGACCGCCAGGACATACCTGACCATTTCACATAATGCTACTGCCCCAGGAGATGGGGACACTGGAAATACCATTCACCAAAGATCGCACCCTGTTGGGAATGAGGAAAAACCCCTTCTCAAATCTTGAGGCATGCATATCTGCTTCTCAACTCCTCTGACCCATCCAAAGCGTCCACCTGCTGGCTCTGTTATGATGCAGCTCCCCCTCCGTTTACGAGGGGATTGCAACAATTGGAAGTTATGACTTCCGGGAGAACTCCCAGAAATGTAGATGGCAGTCCAAGGCTTCCCTGACCTTGCAACAGGTCACGGGCAGGGGCCTATGTGTAGGTAACCCGCCAAAGGCCCTCCAAGACCTCTGTAATCATACTGAGGCCCCCAGTAAAACCACCAGGTTCCTCATACCGGGGAATGATACTTGGGGGGCTTGCAGTACGGGCCTGAGCCCATGTGTCAATTTACAAGTCCTTAACCTCAGTAAGGACTACTGTGTCATGGTCCACCTGGTTCCTTGACTCATTTATCACTCGATGAGGATCTTCTGGATTCCCTTGAGGGGATGCTTTCATGGGTCAGGTGGGAGCCTGTCTCAGTCCTCATGCTCAGTCTTATCCTGAGGGTTGGGCTTCTTGGGGTGGGAACCAGGATTGCCTCCTTAGCCTGGCAGGGACAGCAATATTCTAACCTTAGGGCCGCTATTGATGTTGACTTTGAGAGACTGGAAAACTCAATTTCCCATATGCAGGAGTCCCTCTCCTCCCTAGCTGAAACGGTTTTATAAAACCGCAGGGGACTAGACCTGATTTACCTCCAGCAAGGAGGGTTATGTGTCACCCTAGGGGAGGAGTGCTGCTTTTATATAGGACATTCTGGAGAAGTAAAGGACTTGATGGCCAAAGTGTGGGAAGGGCTAGAAAAGAGGAAAAAGGCCAGGGAAAACAAACAGGGTTGGTTTGAATCCTGGTTCAGTTCTTCACCCTGGATGACTACCTTAGTTTCCACATTATTGGGCCCCATACTTGTGGTCATTCTCCTGCTATCCTTTGGGCCATGCATCTTGAACCACCTAGTAAGGTTCGTCAAAAATCAAATAAATGATGTACAGGCATTTACCCTCAGGCTCCAATACCGACCTGTACCCCACGACCCTTGAGCTGGTCATGAGGGAGATCATTACGATTGTCTTCATTTGCTAATTAATGCTTGTCCTTGAGTGTTTTGCCAGGTTACAATAGCAGAAGAACCCATGAGACCACTATGACTGACCCTCTTCTCTATTATAACCCCCCAGAAACAAGACCCCCTCCGGTTGTCCATGCGCAGCTAATTTGAATGGGCAGAGACTAGAATAGTTATGGGCTGGCATTATCCACACAGCTGTCCTTAATCATGATGCATTTTTAGCCAAGGATAGGTAAGATGTCCTATGACAAGCACTCCTAGGACAGGATATGCACATGGCCAGGTGCATGGTCCATTATAACCCCCCAGAAACAAGACCCCCTCCGGTTGTCCATGCGCAGCTAATTTGAATGGGCAGAGACTAGAATAGTTATGGGCTGGCATTATCCACACAGCTGTCCTTAATCATGATGCATTTTTAGCCAAGGATAGGTAAGATGTCCTATGACAAGCACTCCTAGGACAGGATATGCACATGGCCAGGTGCATGGTCCAATGATGGGCAAGGCTTGGTCAGGGCTGTCCTGAAGATCATCGGATTGGATGCTGGTCCTTCCGCACCTCTGGGTGGCACGTGATCAGCTCGTGATCATCTTTGATGCCTACGGGACCCTGCCCATGTGGCAGGTTGACCTTTAAGCTGATTGGGTGTGTTCGGGGGAGGAGGTTTCCGAGGGGATTTCCAAACTGTGTTTTTTGCCTAGATAAGCTCCTTGACACCTGCAATAAATGAGTTCCTGCTTGACTAGACTCCCTGTCACATCTGATTGTCTTGGTGAGGAGGGCTGGTGGAATGGGCGGACAGCCTGCTCACCTTTCCCTGACCCCCATTGTGGCAGTTCCCTCTGGTCAGGACCTTGGGACGGACCCCCACAGAAGGTAACAAGATGGAGTCACTCACACTGTCACAAGACCATTTTCTGAACTACATGAAGTAAAAAAAGATATTTAATGATTTTGTATTTTCTATAAGGATTACCTAGGAACTTATAAAGCACAGTGTGTACATGGGTAATATTAACTCATTACATCATATTATGTGCGTAATTTGGATTCCACATTCTTTTCATAAGATGATGCTACACAACACACTTTTGAGTCAAAGAACTGCCATCTTCATGACTTTAGCTGTGCCTACTTGCAAAAAGTCATCACAATTGGGCTTGTTGACTGTTGTGTTCCTTCATCAAAGGAGGGGTAAGCAGGGTCATTGGACCCTCACCTGTGAATCCAGCCACTCTTCTAAGCCAGCTGTATATAATTACATTCTACCCTAATAAAAAATGATCCCCTGGATTTGGGGAGGATGAAAGCATATAATCTGGAAAGGGCTAGAAAGAGAGGGCTTGACCCATTGAGGTTATAGAAAAATCAACATCTATGCTGGGTAAAGACTTTGCAGTGCAAGTACTCTCAGGTAACCCGTACACTTCAGTAACCCCTCACTCATCTCTGTAAGGAAACTCAGTAAACTCTCTGATTCCCCAGGGTGAATGTTAATGTAATCAAACATTAGTTTGACATTAGAACCTTAGAAAGGTATACACATTGCTTAGTATCCTCAGGAAGAAAATTCTTAGAACAGATAGTTTATTTGTTAATGTTATTATGTCTCATGGTTATTAAGAAAGAAAATAAGGAAGTGAAGGACTTAAAGGGACAATCTTTTGTCTCTTGTCCTCCAATGTCAACTAAGTTCCAGAATTTTGAAATGTCCTGTAACTGTGGTAAATCACCAGTCCTCTTGTTCATGACTTAAAGGGACAATCTTTTGTCTCTTGTCCTCCAATGCCAACTAAGTTCCAGGGGACTATACAGAATTTTGAAATGTCCTGTAACTGTGGTAAATCACCAGTCCTCTTGTTCAGGGAGGCCATGGAGACCCCACCAGATGGACTTGAACCAGTGTCCAGGCTTTCAAAAGGAGGGTCAACACAGGAAAGTTTCCTCCATGATTCTAAGCAAAGCCATGATCAACTGGGATCTTTGACTTATCCTCACATAGATGGAACTGGTAAAAGAAAGGCCTAAGGAGCCAGAGGCTCCTTTCAAGCCCATATGAACAGATCCTCAACAGACCTTAAAAGTAAAAATAAATTGGTTTATTTGGGCATGGTCTTAAACACCCAACAGGAAAGTATAATCAATGAATAAAATGATTAGTATATTTCTTAAAGAGTCCAAAGGACTACACTTCAGAAACATTAGGCTTAAATTCATATAAGAAGTTATTTGACAATTCTCACTAGAGATTTTGTTTCTAATAAGAAAATACTGCTCAGGTGTAAGACTTCAAACCCTGTTCTAATCAACTCTGCAGCACCTACCTGCAGTCAAATGGAAAAACCCACTACTCTTATCTGAATTTTAAATGATGGCTAAATTTCTTCTGCCGCTCTCTGTCTAGATGTCATTTGGGAGGGAACTTACACTGATTCCAGTCACTCCAACAACTATCAAAGTGCCTGAAAAACAAATTCTGAGTCTAGCCATGGCAGCCAAAAGAAAACTGAAAAGAAAACCAGCAGATGAATGCTTTTGGAAGTCCTCATCAAGAAACTCTGATTTGAAAATTCACCCTTTCTGACTTGTCCTGGTTCCCTGCCTAGAATTTGTGCCTAACTACTTTTTTCTTTACTTCTCCTTCTCCTCCTTGACCCAGTGATATCCATCCTCTTCATAAAATGATTATCCTGTATCTTTTAAATGTTTCAGGACAGAATCAATGAGATGACCCTACAGTCAGTGAACTAGATGATCTTAACCTAATTCCCCCAAGTCTTCTACCACCATCTGCCCACCTAACCGTGCACTGCAGACCAATGTTCCAGTGTTTTGAGACCACCCCTTTCTGCTTAAATTCCTGTCCAGCAGGAAGTAGCCAAAGAAAGAACACCATTACCCCTTATCATCAAGAAAAGCCTGGAATGTTAGGTTCCCAGCAGACTACTAAAATGGAAGCACAGCTCCCAATGTTCTAAAATGGCAGGTCTGGACTCACTTAGCCCCATGAAAGTCCCTCTGCTTATTGAGAGACCAACCAATCCTGTGTTAAACTGCCCAGCCTACATCATGGAAAGTTACCCACGCACCTAACTGCCTATGAAAGATGTCTGACTTCTTCTGTTGGTTGCTGTTTCTCTGCTCCCTGAGAAGCAGCCCAGTGGTCTGTTTGCTCCCAACTAAACTGCTGTCCTCCATGGGGTTGTCTTGGTCAGTGGTCTTCCCTGCATACTTCCATACATGTCTCAATTTAGCTAAGTTTTCTTCATATCTGGAAAACATGGCGTGGTATATTGAATATGGAATATGATACCAGTATCCAACTTGTCTATTAAGTTCCTGAATTGAAGATATTTGCAAGTATGTAAAAATGTCAATCTTCTAAGTAAACTTTTTTTTACTGGATTATTTATTTATTTATTTATTTATTTATTTTTGTCTTTTTGAGACAGGATCTCCCTGTAACCGCAGCTGTCCTGGAACTCACTATGTAGATTTTGCTTTGAAGAATTATTTTTTAATCATTTTAAAAATTTTTTAATAACTACATGATTAGAAGCTTTTCACAGCTTTAACATGTTCAGTAGCACACTCCAGAACAAGAGTACATCTCTTTCACAGGTGGGTGCAAGTTTCTAAGTTCACAGTTGAGTTAATACAGTTATACAATATTGAACTCAGGATAAGCCCTGTAAGACACAACTACATAATAAATATATTTTTAAATTATTTATTTAATAACAAAATAATTAGAAGAAGCTCCTTGTAGAAAGGCTCATTGTTTTTGCTACTAACACTGAGATGTTGGTGCTTGCATCTCTAATCTGTATGTATCTGATTATTATTAGTCATAATTGGTTGCACTTTACTTTCAAATTAATAGTCTTTCATAAATACATTATTTAGAGTTAGTTTTCAAATATTTATTTGTTTTTATTTATGTGTGTATGTGTGTCTGTGTGAGTTTCTGTGTACCACATGTATATAGGTACCCATGGAGGATAGAAGAGAGCATTGGATCACGTGGAGCTAGAGTTATGGGTGGTGAGAGTCACTTGATATGGGTGCTAAGAATCAAATTGAATTTGGGTCCACTGAAAAGCAAAAACCACTTAGTAATCTTTCAAGAACCAACAGATGTGTTTTTTTTTTACACTGAATTATTTACATGTACTAATTAATTATACAATCACTCTGAAAGATAATAGCAAGCTAGGTCTAGGACTTGTAGTCTTCTCTACAATTCTGTAAAGATTCTGTTGGAAAAGAGAAGTTGGTCCTAAAATATTGGCTCACATATCTTGAGAATACTTCTTTTCTGATAAGATCTTGTTTCTTTTTTCTTTTTTTCCATGTACTCTTTCTTTTTCTTTTATTTATATTTTTGTGGGGCTTTTGGCTACTCTAACATTCCCCCTTCTGAAGAGGTAACCCTAAAATCTTTTAAGGATTAGATAAAAGTTCCCAGTTCCCATATTTTTGGCATTTGGAATGGAGTATGTTGCTAAGAGGCCTAAGGACATTGTGAGTTTTAGCCAAGAAACTGGCTACTTTTCTTTGGGGTCTTTTTACCCTAACTGCCTGGCCAATTACTACCTCCTATTCTTACCACACCATCCTCTGAAGGGGTTACCCAACTTGTGGATAGGCAATAAGGAGTGCCAAGCAGGGTCATTGGACCCTCACTGGAGTATCCAGCCACTCTTCCCAGCCAAGTGTATGTAATTTGGCCCTAATCACACATGGTCTCCTGTATTTGGGGAGGGCTAAAGTATACAATCTGGGGAAGGCCAGGAAGAGAAGGTATGACACATGCTGGGTAAAGGCTTTCTGGTGTGCATACCCTCAGGTCATATATATACCACAGCAACCCCTCAGTTATCTCAAAGCCTTTGAGAGGGAACTGACACTGATTCTAACCACTCCAACAGCTATGAAAATAACTGAAAGCAAATCCTGAATCCATCACTCTAGAATCCAGCCTAGGGAGACAAAAGAAAAATTAGGAGGAACACTACAGGGATGCTTTTGGAAGCCCTGTCAAGAAACTCCAATGGACTCTCATATGAACATTTGAAAATTACCCTGTTCTGACTCTTTACTAGTTCCCTGTCTAGAACTTGTAATGCTCACTACTCTTGCCTTTACTTCTCCTTCACATCTCCTGTTCACCAGTCAAGAACTTTCTTTTCCCCTTAGAGACAAGAGTTATGCAATTTGGGAGGCTTTTAGATAGACCCACTGAAGGGGTACTCCAATTGCCTAACCCTGAGTACCTGTTCAGCATGGAAGAAGCCAGAGTGGTCTGTGTACTTATTCCCTATATGCAAGTTGGCTAATCAATAAGTGTGTTTTTAGTGGATTTTGTTCAGACATTTAAAAATAAATCCACTCGTAAATATGAATCCATTCATAAATACAATCATAAGTAAATTTAATTTCAGTTTTAATTTTAAATGAAGTAATATCAATAGATGCAATTTACATTAATGTTTTTTTGAGTCCTCGATGCTTCCTGAGCAATGATTCCTGAAAAAGTATTTTAGAATTCAAGTTCTAGAACAGAGGCATTTATTAACCTTTTTATGCAGCTACTTTTGTTTATCAAGAAACATGTGGCTTATATTTTTCAGATAATAGCTGTCAGCCATATGGGGTTCAACTGAGCACGCACAAAGACAACTAATTTTAGAGATGAAGGTTTACAGTGTTCCATAAATTAAATTTGTTTAAGCTGTCCTGGCTCTATTGTTCACAACAGAATGTTCTGCTATTGATAAGCAAGGCTGGAATGCAATTTATTTCAGATACACTACAAACCTTTTTCTTCTGTTTTTCATGCAACAAAATAGATATCTCTAGATGTTCAAAAACAACTGTAATGATGCCAGCATACTCTTAAAAATATATATACTAAGTAAATCAACACAATTTTACTGAGAATTAGATATATACAACCCCCATGAATTCTTAGAGATTTCCAAAATTGTCATGTATGATTATGGATACTAAAGGGTTTAGTGTTAGTAGAGTAGTAGATATTAATATGTAAGTGAATAAACTTTTATTTTTTACATAGATCTTTTAATATATTTTTAAATTATATATAGAGTTT
>NW_008354009.1:1055953-1071541 GCF_000622305.1 Nannospalax galili
ATTCTTTAAAGAACAATATGGTTTGATATAATCAAGTGTTTCGGAGCACAGGTAGAACTCTGACTACAAATGTACCAACACATTACACCAGTTATGAGTTTTGATATTAAACAAAATAACTACCATAGAGTCCATATAATTTAATATGCTAAATTGAATCATGTACATAGCATAGTTTCATATAGTAGATGCTCAACAAATGTTCTTTTTCTTCTGATAAATCTTGATATTGAATAAAGTATCCCTCCTCATGAAAGTTATTTATATAATTAATTTCTAAAAGTAGAAAGAATAAATTTTTCTCACAGTTCTAGGTATATTGCATGTAGATAAAAATTAATTTAGTGTTCCCTTTACGTTATTTCTTCATACATAAAAATAGTTTTCCTAGGACTGAAAACAAATGTCATATAATAATTAATATTTGTAAACTTTAGCAAACTCTTTTAAACAGATAAACTACATTTTAACTGACTCTAGTCAAATATCTTTGACTTTTGATATACCATTTAAAATGGTTTAAAAAGCATTCCATTTGCAGACAATACGATGAGAATGAATAAAATACAATAAAATGGACAAAGTTTAATGATGTGACATTTCATTTTATTTACACAACTCAAAAATTTTAATTTGTAATATAGATAAAGTAGTATCAGCTTCTCAGGGGAGGAAATCCATAAAATTAATATAAAAGGAAACAGAAACAGAAAACTTCTGTTTATTTTCATTTCTTTTGTGATAGAGCTTTTTAAAATCCTAGAATATAGTGGGCTATAGAGGATTCTGTTTACAATAATACAGTCTTACTATGGAAGAATAACTTTATTTGTGTGTGTGTGAGAGAGTATGTGTGTGTGAGTGATTGTGTGTATGTGTGTGTGAATGTGTGTGACTGCGTGTGAGTGTATGTGGGGGTGTGTGTGCTCTTCCAAGAGGTCTCCAAGACCATGTTCAATTAGGATGGAACTGCATACAGCTGGCTACCAAGGGAGGTGAAGCTTCAATGACCCTTTCATGCTCTCCTTCTATGGGGGAAAATGTTATGGAATCATGAACAGGCACAGCTGATCTTATGAAAATGGCTGCCGCTTGGCATGAAGGACATATTATACAACAGTATGAATGTGTGTACACGTTTTTATTTGTGTACGTAGGTATGAATGAATGTGGAGGCCAGAGGAGGACATTGATGTCTTCCTCAATCACTCTCCATCCTGTACTTTTTAGGTACAGTTCTTGATGAACCTGGAGGTCACTGCTTTGGCTGGACTGTTTGGCCAACAAGCTCCAGGGATTCTGTTGTTTCTACTTCCCAAGCTTTAGGATGACAGGTGTATGATTCCACAGCTATGAGTGTATGGCTCCCATAGAAGGGAATCTATTTTCCCATGGGAGCTGGGGATCGAAACTAAGGTCTTCATGCTTGTGTGGAAACACTTCACCAGGTAAGCCATCTTCCCAGCCTCTGGGCTAGTACTTTTGTATAAAAAGTTAAAAAGCTAGATATATGTGTGAGAAAACTTCTTTTTCAAATTTTCCACATTAGGCAGTTTATGTGTATGATTCTGGTGACAGGAAAAAATATGATATGAGGCTAATAAATAAAAACTATTAGATGGGCATAAGCTATATAACCCATAATTTGATTGTGAATCTATTAATTCACTTAAAGCTCTCTAAAATGACCAGAGTTAGAATTCATAGATAAATTCTTTCAGAATCATATAGTAAATATTTTCAAGGAATTTAAACAAGCAGTCATAACAAATATGGAATTTTAGACAGTTAAATGAAAGATCCCAAAGAGAAACCAAATGAAAATTCTAGATTTAGAGAATAAGTCCCTATATTTGCAATGAAAACCTTCCCAAATAGACTGCAGATTAGAGAAGGCAGGAGAGAGGACCGGTCCCCTGAGCAGACAGGAGTAGCATTTCAAGGGGTTTATAACACAAGCAACCATAGTAGAAATGTGAGCAGAACACATAGAATTTGTGTTATCTTCTTTTCTCAGTACTTGAGGAAGGAAGGTTTATTATGCATGAGATGTCAAATGTGCAGCCTGTCACAGCAGGGAAATCATGGTGATACAAGTGTGAAGCAGATGGTGTCAGTGAATTCACAGTCAGGAAAAAGACAGACAAATAGTTCTGCTCAGCTCCCTACCTTCTTTCATTTAGCCTAGGACCCAAGCCCATGAAAATGCTGGCCACATTTAGGGTGGACCTTTCTACCCCACTTAGCCTAATCTAGAAAATCCTTTTTAAACCTGACCAGAGATCTGTTTCCATGGTGATCATTATAATACAACCCCTTGTCAACTTGACACTTAAACACACTACTTTTAAGCTATAACATTCTTCCTTTCCCCCAAAGTGTCACAGCAACCTTGTAATGCAAAATGCTTTCAGTCTAATTTCAAAAGTTCCTACAGTCTAAAAATTCTCACACTGTTCAAGAGCATAAATGTGTGTTTTTTCTTCTGTGACCCAAGACGTATAAAATAAAAAGAAGGTTACACACTTCCAATATACAATGGCACAGAATAAATATTCTCATTTCAACAGGGAAGAATGAGGGCATAGGAAGGAATCATTAGACTAAAGTAAGACCAAACATAGCCAAGAAAATACAACATCATGCAGCTCCAAGTCCAGAATCTGAGGCTCATGACGAAATCATTTGGGATCCAAAGGGCTTGGATTGGCCCTATTGCCTCCTGCTCTGCCATCTGTAGCATACATAGTCTCTCACTTGAGCTGCCTCCACTTCTTTCCTTCAGGCTTCCTTAGTAGACATCCCATTATTTTGCCATCTCCAGGATCCTGGGGTCTTCACCACAACTTAGGCTTTGCTTTTCTAGCTTCATGCAGTAACCTCTCAGAGCTTCCTTGCAGGTGTTCTGACCCTGCCACATGTCACCTGATCTCAGCAACTCTCTAGAATTTTGGTGCAAGACCCATGGTCCCTTCAATCCTGTATCTTTCAAACCTGCAAATCCAGTGTCATGTGGATGCTGCTGTTATTCCTACTGCAAGCTTGAGAAGGAACTTGATATCCCAGGACTACAGTTTTATTAGCTTTTGTGTGCTAACCCTGGGGAAACACTTTCCTAGTGAATTGCTTTCTAGGAGCAGGGAACTTCAGCATTCTCACTTTAGGCTCTCTCCTTTCACAAAATGAAGCTTTTGATGGTTGGAATTGGGTTGTCAGGACACCCTTCCAGTTGTTGCAGTGAAATGCACCAGGTTTATCTTTATTTAATGGTGCCCATCTCTTATTATATCTGCTTTCAAACCTGCCTGGTCTGTAAGATTAAACTCATTCATACTCTTTTCTTTACCAAATGTTTCATTTTTCATGCCTCTGTGATTCAATTTTTGCTCTTTCTCGCTATAGATTTGGATGGGAGAACAAACAGTCACAATGCCATGTCACAGTCCGAATGCTATCCTATCTTGAGATTTCTTGCATTCTTACTCCATTACTTGTGTATTCAACCCCATTCAAATTCTCAGGTCATGGGCAGAATACAGCCAAATACTCTGCCAGAATATCACTCAAATGGCCTGTAGCCCAGATCTCTATAGTGTTTCTTCTCTCTGAGGGCTTGGTAGCTAGATCTCTACTGTCCGCATTTCTTTTGGTGTTCTGGTCTGAACGTCCACCATAACGGCTCATGAGGCTCTCTCTTTAGGGTGCCTCTAGCTCTTTCATTTCTTTTATATTCCTCCTGCAAACTAATTGCAAAGGCAATTGAGACATATGGTTAAAATTATAACAGCAACAACCCCATTTGTGGTATCAATTTTTCTATCAGTTTCTTTTCTTACTGTGACAAATATCCTAACAAAAGCAATTTAAGGAAAGAAGCAAGGAAACTCAAAGTTGGAATGTTGTTGATGTCATTGAAACCGTTCCCTCCAGGATGGAAGGGGAGACTCTTGAGGCTTAGGAGGTAAACAAAAAGTCGCATGTCTGAGAAAACAAAATCTCAGAAGATTCTCTGGTTCCCTCTCCAGTAGTATAAAAAAGAATACAAAACCGCTGGAGGACACAGTTGTCAGCCAAACTGCAGAGAGAAAAGAGATTCATCGACTATTCAGCTGCCTGCAAGATGTGCAGAGAGCTGCAGGGACACAGTTTTGTGAATTGTCACCTGTGTCAGGTGGGGTGACACAACTTTCTGGTGATGCAGCTGCTTTGGAGTCACTCTGTGTCCTTGTAACTCCTCACCCATACACCTGTTAGTACCTGAAAAATTGGTTCACCGTGTTGGACATCAGTGTGCAATCTGTCATAGGTTCCCTTTATGGTGTGAATAGATGTGTGTGTTGCATTTCCCCAGGAAATGTCTGCAGCTTAACAAGGGTATAGTCAATCCAACACTGAAGGAAAGTCATGGCGGCAGGAGGGTAAAACAAATGATCCCATAGCATGCAGTCAGGAAGAAGAGTGAGATGAATGCTGTTGCTCAGTTCCCTGTCTTCCTGGTGTTGAGCCTGGGGCATTAGCCTGTGGACTGGCGATGACCACAGTTAGGAGATTTGTTTCCATGGTGTTTCTAAATCCTGTCAAGTTGGCCATCAAGATTAACCATCACAGAACTCTAGTTAAAGAAAAAAAAAGATTATATAGCTTTAGAAGGTTTAGCAGTATTTGACTTCAAGCATACAAAGACAATTTAAAGATGTGTGTATTGATTATTAGAAAAATAACATAAGCATATCAAAATGATATGCTCGATATATGGTATTTTTATGTTCTTTAAACAATACAATGTAAAATTAAAGCTTTTCATCAAAATATACCTGGAAACAGGAAACACAGGATTTCAAACCTATTACAAAAGATGAAAGTACCAATATAGTTGACAGATATTCAATACGTAAATGCTTTCAGCAGAATGTCCTAAATATTTCAATTAAATGAAGAAGTGGGCCCAAAATTTTAAAGAAAGCTTCAATTATATTTTTATGTATGATAGAACCACTTTGACTTTGGAGATACATATATGACCAAAATACAGAAATGTGAAAGCATGTCATATCAAAAATATTCTCATGGGATAAGAATCAGAAAACCCTATTAATCTCAATATGATACATTTTTAGACAAGTATTATTTTAAGAAATAAAGGGTGCATCTCACTTTGAACAAGGCTCTGTTCCTAAGAAAGACTCCACATTCACAGTTGTGTGCAGATCAGAATATCATGACACATGTGGCAGAACTGAGAGAAGAGGCAAACAGAGTCGTCCAAAATTATGTGCTCATTCTAGAAGTTCTTTCTTACAAAGTGAGAAAACAGGGAAGTTGGAAAAACCTTAAAAAAAGATGAATATTGCAATAAAGCACTTGACCTAAGCAAGTTATGGGAAAATGCGTCTAATATCCTTGTGGCACCTATCCTCGTCAAGTCCATAGTGAGTATTTTCCAGAATGGTGGAAGCACGCTGAAAATTCTTGTTATTTTGGATCACAAAATCATTAATGTGCAAGTAAATAAAACAAATCTAAAAAGGCTCACAAGTCATTTCTGAGTAAATCTTTGTCAAAATAAATTAAGAAAAAAATTCATTCTACTTAAAAGAGGTAAAAATTGAATTATGTAAGATGCAACTAGAGCTGGGATTATGCCATCGGTAATAATAGTGGGAAAATGAAGGGTGAAAGTCGGTGACATGCGCTGAATCAAAGAGAAGCATCCTTTAGATGTAAAGTGGGAGAGGGGACATTATATAATCAAAGAAATAGAGAAAAAAGCAAAACAGACTAAAATTTACATTTGAAAATTGACAAAATACTTGAAATTTTGCAATCTTAGAAAGACTGTTAACTTCTGCCTTTAGAGAGACAGGAGTTACCCTCTTCTCTAATTAAATAAATATCTCAAATGTATGAAATGACAGTGTTTAGATGTTTATTATACTGAGTGTAATCCCTGAGAAAGGGAAGCAAATCAAAGTTTGGGTTTGAGTGACTCACAATCAGCTTGGAGAGGGGGCCCAGGAGATAGATTTGCAAGATTACAGGGACCAGTTGTCTAAAACATTCATTTCAAGAAAGATGTCAGGAGGAATTTCCTTGTGGAGATAGTGCTCTGGAGGTGAGCAGAAGGTCCATTGAGCTCTAAACCAGACACTAGAAATCATGTATGTGTGAAGCCAGAGCAACTGTAAGACAGGAAGAACAGTTTCTGAAACTTGTACAAGCTCATGAATCATCATTTAGTAATTACACTGGAGAAAGTTCCAAATGTAGAGAACGCAGAGTATAGTCAGAATGGGACCATCAGCTCTTTATTAAAGTGTACTCATATGGCTTCTAGGCTAAAATTTAGTCTTGAAATAGAAAACTTTACAAGTGTCCTGATTTCATATATAATTATTTTTTTATTTTTACAAAGGTGCCTGGTTCATAGATTGTTATATTGAATGAATTAACAAACTAAAGCATTCTGAATGGTGTCTGGTATAGTATAGAAAAATTAAACATAAATATAGTATACTATATTAGAATGACTAATATTAAACCAAAACCAAAATGGCCAGTACCAAGTTTTGGTGAAGATGCAGAGAAATGGAGACTCTAGCTCACTGTTAGGGATAAAGTGGTATAGCTGTAGAAAGCTTTCTCAAAAGTTAATCACAGAATTGCTGTGTGATCCAATAATTCCACTTCATGCTATAGACCCAAAAGTATTGGAATTAAGATCTTCAATAGATATTCATACACTCATGTTTATGGAAACAGAATTCACATAGCTGGAAGGCAAAAGCAACGCCAGTGCCCATTGATAAATAAATGGTTATTATTCAGGATATACATAAAGTAAACTGTTATAAAGCTTTAAAAAGGAAAGAAATCCTCAGACAAGTCACAACATAGATGAACTTTGAGGACATCATTCTAAGTGAAATAAGATAGTCATAAGAAAGAAAAATTTTTTACCTAGAGTAGTCAAATTCAGAGACAAATGTCCAACGGCAGTTGCCAGTAGCCATGGAGAGAAAGGAACAGGGGTTCTTCCCTAAGTATAGACTCAATTTTGCAGGATGAAAAGAAACTTAAATATTGGTTATGTGTGCAAATAAACTTAAGACTGCTGAACTGTCTACTGACAAAAAAAAGGTAAAGGTAAGTTTTATGAAGGTTTATTTCTTTATTTACAGAAGGACTTTTAATAAAGATTTTATTTTATTCTTAATTGTTGTTCTAGTTTTTTTCACCATTTCTGTGACAAAACACTCTGAAAAATACCGATTTGGGGAAGAAAGGGTTTATTTGACTTATATCTCCAGGGTCACAAGCCATCGGGGAGCCCAAAGTAAGAATTCAGGGCAAGAACCAGGAAGCAGGAGCTGGAGCACAGGCCATGGAGGAACACTGCTTACTGGCTTGCTCCCCTGGTCTGTGCTCAACCTGCTTTCTTAAACAGTACAGGATGACCTGCCCAGTGGTGGCACCACCCATGGTGGGCCAGGCCCTCCCACATCACTTAACAATCAAGAAAATGCCCCACAGACATGTTCACAGGCCAGTCCAAAGGAGGCAATTGAGGCTCCTTCAACCCAGGTGTTTCAGGTTGACAACTAAAGCTATCCAACACAAATATGTGTCTGTGTATGCATAATAGTACAAGCATCTGCAGAGTACAGGAGAGGATGTTGGCTCCCTTGGAGCTGGAGTTACAGTGAGTTATCAGCCTCTAGTTATGGGTGTTGGGACCTGAGCTCAGGTCATTGGCAAGACCAGTATGCACTCTTAACCTCAAAGCCATCACTCTAACCACTAAGAATGATTTTTAAAAAAAATATTTGTAACACTGGGGGCTGGAGAGATGGTGCAATGGTTAAGAGCTCTTACTATTCTTAGAGAAGATACAGGTTCTGTTCCCAGCACCTACATGGAGGCTAACAACTGTCTTTAATTCCAGTTGCAGGGGATCCCTGGCCTCTGCAGGTACCAGGAACACACATGGTATACTTACATGCATGCAGGCAAAACACTCATACACAAAAAAATAAGAATAAAAAACAAAATCTTAAAAAATAGTAAGGCTGTTATAGAAATAAAACAAAAAATCAAAAATTAGGGCTGAGAGAAAATATGAATAAATCAAAACTGTCAGTTACATATAACAACACATCTTTATAATGAACGTATCATTTACCTAAATGACAGAAAGAAAAATTGAAAATCTAGCTCTAAATTTCTCATCACCACATCCTCAAAAATGAGAATGTAGTGTCTAGCTAGTTGGGTTGGTAGAAAAAAAGAGGCTATCACAGTTTTCAAAAAACATTTTTAAGGAAATGAACAGGATGAAGATGTCCCATTTAGGGCTGAGTGCTCACAGTCACTTACTTTAGCACTTTGATCAGTGTGGCGGAGTGGATATGATCACATTACATTGTATACATGTATGGGATTCTCAAAAGAATATTTTAAAGTAGTAATAAGGAAAAATAGAGGACTATGCATTTCCCTAAAAGACTTACATAATGATAGGTATACTATCTGATAAAGTTAAAATTGTCAACAAATGTTACTCGTGAACATAGAAAAAATTAAAAATATATTTTCAGCATTCTTTCTCTAGAAGCTACAAAATATTTTGTGGTCATTACATTAAAAGTCAAGGATGAACATGTTTTTGAAGGTAATAATACATTTGTATTAGCTTTCCTGTTTAACTCTTGCTTCATCTGTGACGATGAATGTGAGCTATTTCCTTCTCTACAAAGAGCTCTGCTGTGTTACTTCCAATTTAGTGGGGCTAAGACCCCACAATTGATCTCCATTTGATTTTAGCCAAAAGGTAGAAAAGTAATCAGAAAGAGATATGGAAGAAATTTGCATGGTTAGGAATGAAGTGTGGCACAGCCCCACCCGACCCCACGAACTCAAAGAAAAAAAATAGTGCTACAAGCTGATATACCTAGCAGCCATGTGAGAAGTTTCCAGATGTCAGGCAGGTCCACAAGCCTACAGTGTGGGTTATGGCAGGGCTGGGGGACTCTAAGAGGAAACAAGCAAGCAGCGCTCACCATAGGGAAGATTGCTAGTAGCTATCCATGATGCTAAAGGTCAGGGGTCGATGACAGATGCTGAGACTAACAAGAAAAGATTCTGAAGAATAAGCTGCAAGAAGCAGTGATGCTAATATTCCCAAGCTCTAAAGAAAATCTGAGACTTCATAAGTTATGAATCTTAATTCCAAATTTATATGTAGTAGAGTTAATACTAGTATTAATTATGTACCTGTCATTTATTTGAATCTTACCAAGTTCTAAACACTCTAAAGTGTGAATTATTTAATGCTTGAGTTCTGAAGTCATTACTATGTATTTTCTATAGGTAGCTAACATAGAAATCAAATAATGTCTCTAAAGTCACTTGCTGGAAGGAGGGATGCCTACTAGCAGATGGGGTGCAGATCTGAGACCATGAATCCTTGCTCTTGATTGTCTGCTCTGTTGCCAGTAATGTCAATGAGTCTGGCTTTATTAATGGAAATGCATGTATAAAATTGCAGCTAACAGAGGGGAGATTGAGGAGAAAAAAATGAATTAATTCATGAATTGCATAGTGCCTAGCCTTAACTTTTTTTTTCCTTGAGTCAAGGTCTTCCTGTAGTCCCAAGTGACCTGTAACACGTTATGTAGACCAGGCTGGCCTCAATCTCACAGAGATCTGCCTGTCTCTGCCTACTGAGTGCTAGGATCAAAGGCTCGTACTACCACACCTAGCACTAGTCTTAAAATTTCAAATCAGGATTAATTAAAACAATATGGCCAACATAATTACTTACTAAAAATTTTATGATTTTTCCTTTGAGTAATATGGCCTATTTTATGTACATTTTAATTTTGTGAAACTGACTTTTGCATTTGATGAAATAATTCTTATTTATATTATTTGAACTTTATTTGTGGAATAAGAGCTATGATCATTTTTTAAAGTTACTGTCTTTGCAGGAGAATATAACCTAAAAAAATTTCAAATTATTGACACTTCATGTGGGAAGTTTTGACAAAATTTCATGCTCATGCTTCTTACAAGGTAGTAATAAACAGCATTCACACCAGAGAAGAAATATGAAGCTTCAAACAAAAGATGATAAATGTGCTTTACCCTGGTCACAGAGGTTTATGTCAGTAAAGAATTAAATGTAAACAGATTAGCCAGGCACTAGGTAGGTTTTTTAGAAAACAAAGACTCTCTCTTCCCCTCCTTCCTTCCCTCCCAATCATACACACACAGATTGTCTTTCAGAAAGCAATCAATTTAAATTTGAAATAATATTTTATAATTTAAAAAGTTTGCAAATCTGTGCAAAATACTCATGTTTAGGGCTGGGAAACCTCAAAATGTTCATTTTCACAAAACCATGGTGGTTGTTAATTGTGGACTTGAAAGAATTGCAAGGCTTCTAGAGCACTAGCTGTATGTGTCTGTGATGGAGTTTCAGAGATAATTTGATCTGAGGGCTCAGGCTTAATAAAATTCAGTCTTCTGAAGAACTGATCATATGATGACATCACCAGGAGGCAGTGAAAGGGAGGGGATGGAGATTAGCTGGAAGGCTCAGGTCACTAGGGTGTGTCATAGGGGCCCCCCTTCTCATAGTCCCTTTCTCTGTTACCTGGGCATCATAATGCTCTTCTGCTTCCCACCCTCTATTCTACAATGGATTGAAGGGTCTGAAATTGTGAGCCCAAACAAATCCTTTCTCTTTGAAGTTACATCCAGTAATTTGGTACAGCACTGCAAAAAGCCAATATTGCAGTAATTAAGGGTCAATATTAATCCAGAGACCAAAATTAGTTTATCTCTTTGAAATCGGTTCCATTCATCTCATTACCCTAATGGCCCAGGGAAACAATTGCTATTGTAAAACAAACAAACAAACAAACAATTGCACAACAAAACAAAAACTAGGAAAAAGCAAGCTCAGAGTGCGTGCTCAGGAAGGTGGTAGAACGTGTGGGTTTGAGCATAGGGACATCTGACCTGAACACTCAGTGAGAAACCTGTACACAACATGCGGCTCAAGCCCAGGTAGGAGGGGAAGAAATTTTCAGTCTCATTTTGTGGTTGAAGAGGCCTTGTCCCAGTCCCTCTTTTTGAGATTCAATGCTGGCCTCAGTGTTACCTTTAAAAATGCACTGTATTCTTTTTCTGATTCTTTCCCATAATTACAGAAAACTTTTTGTCTTTTTCAGTGCTACAATATTTACTCATGATAACATAAATTGAGAGATTTACATTGCTTTGAGTATGACTAGGCATTTTTATTCTTTCTTTTCATAATTTTTCAGGAAGATTCAATGGGGGTGTGGTACATACAGAGCTCTCTAAGTAAACTTGAATGTGATCAGAATTTGAAATTCATTTTCCCCTGATTTTCAAATGGCAATTAAAAATAAATTTATTTACTTTTAGTTTATGTGTATGAATGTTATGCCTGCGTGTATGTAAGTGCACCCATGTCATGTAGTGCTCCTGGAGGATAGAGGAGAACTGAGGTTACAGGTGAGTGTTTTTAGCTGCCATGTGGATGCTGGGATTCGAACCCAAGTCTGCTGCAGGAGAAGCCAGTGCTCTTAACTGCTGAACCAACTCTCTAGGCCCTCAAATGGCATTTTTAAATTCCTGAATCATCTCTAATAACCATCGTTTTGCCTTTCTGTTCATTTCAAGCAGAGTCAGAATACTGTGTATAAATAAGGCCATCTTGCTTAGATCTTTTGCAAAAACAAAACAAAAATCCATTCTACTAATCATACATATTAAGTCTCTTTAAAACACTTCAAATGACTAACTTTGCTTATTGTTTATTTTACTTTAATATACGTTTTCACTTTCTTTTTAAAAAATTTTATTTATTGTTTTTATTTTATATGTATGAGCGTATTGCCTGCATGTAGGTAAGTTCACCCCTGTCGTACAATGCCTACCTATGTCAGAAGAGGCTGTCAGATCCCCTGGGACTGGAGTTACAGACAGTCGCTAGCTGCCATGTGGGTGCTGGGATGCGAACCTGGGTCTTCTGCAAGAACAAGCAGTGTTCTTAACCACTGCACCATCTCTCCAGCCCTACTTTTCCACTTTGAATTACACTGAGTAGTTAAAAAAGTTTCACTTTAGCTCTATCAGCCCCTCCTGTAAGTTGGCACAGTGGAGTAACAAAGGGTAATACATCTTTGCTGGGCTGGGTACAGTGAATAAGGTAATTATCAAAGTCTCTAGGTTTTCAATGTCTTTCCTTCCATGAAACACCAGAAGAACTGACATAGTCTGATACTTGAGGTAGCTAGAGGGATGGGTGTTGTCCCATTCTTCAGTGTGGCTTCCCAAGATCAGAAGAAGGTACAAAAGTAGGTTTCCCCAAGAGGGAAGGGCATGCTTCCAATATTTCCAGCCTAAAGCAAACTCTCCAAGAATCTGATTTCTTGCCTGCCTTGCACAAAGTACTAGGGTAGTTGGTCTATTCCAGATTCCTGGATCAGCTGCAGTGCTGGCTCTGAGAAGCTTGGAGAAGGTGATAGTTGAGGAGTCTCTAAGGGACTATATAGAGTAAGTCTACATACAGTGTCAAACAAAATGGTAAAAATTGAGGACTTTTCATTCAAGATCCAAAACAAGTATCTATACTCTTATAACTTCCATTAAACACAGGAATGGAAATGCTAGAGTAGTTTGGTATAAAAGGAAAAAAAAGAATCATGGGAGCTGGAAAGAAAAAAATTAGAATTGTCTTTTTCCAGATGATGTGATCTTACATGTATGAAATCACTAAGACTACACAAAATAAAGTCTGAAGTGAAACAAAACAAAACAAAACACTGTTAGAACAAACATATCAAGTCAGTAATGTTTAACGATACAAACCCAATATTCAAGAGTCAGTTGCATTTCTATGCTAACATACTAACAGCTAACTATTTCAAAGGTTATTCTATTTTGTTATTTATTTATTTTTTGAGACAGGGTCTCCCTGTAGCTCCAGCTGCCTGGAACTCACTCTGTAGACCAGGCTGGCCTCGAACTTATAGAGGATCCACCTGCCTCTGTCTCCCGAGTGCTGGGATTAAAGGCGTGGGCCAGCATTCTTGGCTCTATTTTATTTTTTAAATCTTATCTACATGGATCTGGAGTGATGGCTCAGTGCTAGCCTTGCAGAAGACTTGTGTTAAGTTCCCAGCACCCACATAGTGGCTAACAACCATCAGTGATTCCTGGACCAGGAGATCTTGATGAGGAAAATTAACCTGAACTATGATCTCAGTATAACTCTATTCTGTATTTAGATGAAGAAGCACTAACAAATGTATTGATAAGAACCTATGTCCCTCTAATAATAAGCCTAATAATAAGTGTGCTTGTTGATACATGTAGAAGTAACAGGACTCTGGAAGCTTTTAGTTCTACTCAAATCATAAAATCTCCGACTTAGATAAGACAGGGCAGACAGTCACAAAACCAGCAGTCTGTGAATGCTGGAAAATGCGGGCTCTTGTAGTGGTCTTTTAGGAAGCACCTGCTACCATGTGCCTTTTTATTAAAAGAGCTAAGATTGTACTACCATTCAGCATATTACTAGGAAATTATCCCACACTTGCCCCAAATACCTACTTCTTTGTAAAACGCTATTTAAATTTCCTAGAATAACCTAAGGGACATATATACTCTGTGCTGGAAGGTTTAAAAATCCACCAATAGGATTACATTGGAAAGAGATGACATGACAAATCCTATTTACAAAACCCTGTGTGTGTTTCTAGCCTCAGTTTCTCTGGAACATGTTTTGCCCAGACTGAGGTCATTGTGTAGTAAAGAATAAACTCCTCCCTGTCCTGTGTTTTTTGTTTGTTTCATTAAACCAGTAATTTTAGATATTTGGAGAAACTTGATAGTTTTTAAACAATTTTCTATTTTTTATACATGTTCAAAGTACATAAGCCTATATAATGATTAATGCAAACCTTAAGCAATATACTATCCTACATATAATATTTGTAGTATTTCAATTTAAACCAAATTTTAGTTACAAGAAAATCATTTTACTAATTAAGATTTTGCATTGATTGAGAGTATGATAAAATTCAAGAAAATTTTCAGACAACAAATATTTTGGGATTATTATCTCATTAATTTTTAGAATCAATTTTAATCTTTTATAACCTTTAAATTATTATTTAATTTAGCCTTAACATTAAAGATTGAAACACAATAGGTTAAATTAATAGCATCATCTAGAGAATATTTAACTATTAATTATAAGAAAAAATTATGATGCTAAGTTATGGGAAAATAGCAAAAACACATGGTAGGGAAATGCATTTTAAGTAATTGTATTGCCAACTCAGCTATTAAATAGGACAAAAGGAAGGTAATACACACCTTTGCAAATGCAGAAAGTTTATTGGAATGAATTCCTTGTCCATTATTTTTTCATTTTTATCTGATCTCAAAGTCACAAGGATATCGCTGGTGTGGTGGTGCACACCTTTGATCTAAAAAGGCAGAAACAGGCTGATCTCTGTGTGAGCAAGGCCAGTTTGGTCTACTTAATGAGTTACAGGCCAGCTGTGGCTAAAGAGAGACCCTGTCTCAAAAAGATAAAAAAAGTAAATCAGAAGTAAAGTTCTTGATCAAATTACTACAAAAGAGGCAAGCTGGCATTTGGTAAAGAAGGCACCTAGAGATTAGGTACATAGAAATTGGCTCCTATGGGAATCACATAGTGCTTATACCATTGGCACACAAGTACTTGCACTGTCTTTCACACTGTGAAAAGATCTTGAGATCAAATAATAAGGCTGTATGAAGAGAGCAAGGGGGAGAGACTCAAACGTTACCCCAAATGACATCTAGCCTCATTGAGTCTCAAGATTGTTTATTCCAAGGAGTTAATTAAGAAATATTTGTTGTTGGGACTGGAGAGATACCTCAGCAGTTAAGATAACTGTCTGCTCTTGCAGAGGACCTGAGTTCAATTCCCAGTACCCACATGGTGGCTAACAAACATCCTAACTCCAGTTCCAGTAGATCCCATACCATCTTCCAACTTCTGTGGGCACTGCATGACATGGGTGAACTTACACACATGCAAGAAATACACTCATACACATAAAACAAAATTAATAAATTGAATAAAAAATAGTTTCTGGTGAATTCAACTATGCCAGGATCCTTGGACTCTCCTGGAGGCTTTATCAGATGCACTTTGGTACATTCCTTTTCCCACACCTATTGTGCCCACCATCTGTACTCTGTTAGAACCCTCTGGACCACCCAATTCTAAGGGCTTTCCCAGATGAGTTTTGCTCTATTAGGGCCATTGTATATTGCTAGGAGCTTTCCCAGACATTCCTTGACTTCAGACCTGCTCATGTTACTAGGATCCTTGTGCCCCAAGACCTGTGAGCTCTTCCAGCCTGACCTATCAGCAAACCTGTTCAACTAGTAACCACTCATCCCAACCTGCTGTTCTAGAATCATGGACAGTCAACCCTGGGACCACAACTAAAAAGTTGCACCTATCCTTAGCTTAACTGAGGCGACTTCTTATCC
>NW_008354009.1:1072538-1078512 GCF_000622305.1 Nannospalax galili
ACCCAACTCTATAGAGAATACATGATGGAGCCCTTCAGTTTGAGGAGAAGATTAAGCACTCTCAAGAAGACACAAAGAATAAATAAATTAGCTCAGAATAGCTAGCCAAAAAATGTCTAAGAAAACAGCACTACAGCACAAATATAACAGGAATTAATAAACATTTGTCAATAATAACTGCCAATATTAATGATCTCAACTCTTCAGTAAAAACACACAGGCTGATTGGATTAGAAAACAGGATCCAACAATTTGCTGCCTCTAAGAAACACACCTCACCAACAATGATTGATACCACTTTAAGATTAATGCAGCTCTTAATTCTCAAAAGAGAAGCACTGTTTATACAGCAGATGGTATTTAGCACATAGAACCACAACTGGCCAACAAGCAGAGAATAAGAGGCAGAGGGCTGCTCTGTCCCTTCATAGGACAAGCAGTATTAAACTTCTGCCTCCTAAGGCTCAGGCATCATTCCAGAAGAGCGGGAAGAAAGGTTGTAAGAGGCAGAGAAGGTGGATGATTACTGGGAAACAGGGTTTTCCTGATACCTGATATGAGCTCACAGCAATGGTGAAAGCACAGAAAAGTCCCACATGTGTTCAGGCTGGACAAAACTTCCAGCACAGACACGGGAAATTGGGTAAGAAACCCCAGTCTTACCTAAGGAACTATTGGTAACTGATGGCTGCTGAGAAGGAAGATTCAGTCTCGTTTAAGGGTGAGACACTTAGTAGGGTGACCAGATTCCATTGGATGAACTCACACTGATGGGCATTTGGGGTCACAACCTGACTCTATAGGTCTTAATACACACACACACACACACACACACACACACACACACACACACATGCATGCACACACACACACACACATCTATGTAGATAAGTACAGAAGTATTGTGGGGGTAAATAAGATCAGGTGCAGATATGGAAGGGGATATAAACATGATCAAATACAAAGAAATTTGCAAAAATTCAATTAAAAATTTAATAAAAATAGTGGCTCATTCTGATCATTTTAACACTACTTTTCTATTTAAAACCCAATTATATCTAAAATATTTTATTTCATTACTTTTATGCTGTGCCTTGCTGGCATGCATGTGGAGGTCAGATTAAAACTCACAGGAGTTGATTCTTGCTTTCTACGATGCGAGTCCCTGGAATAGAGCTCAGATCATCAGTCTTGGCAGCAAAGACTATTTTTTTTTTTTGGTCTTTTTGAGACAGGGTCTCCCTGTAGCTCCAGGGTGGACCAGGCTGGCCTTGAACTCACAGAGATCCACCTGACTCTGGCTCCTGAGTGCTGGAATTAAAGGCATGTGCCACCACACAGCAAGGACTTTTACCTGCTGAATTAACCCACTTTTTCAAATATTTAATTTTCAACAACTAATTTATTAGATTCTAATTATGAAATTTGTTTCTAATAATTCCTGTAATATGTTCTTTTAAAGAGGGGACTACTATAAATAACATTTCTTAAATGTAATTGTGTTTTTATAACTTTTTTATAAAAGTAAGTTATAGACAGATGGAAAATGACCATTTTCTGGAGATAAAATCCTCAAAGAAGAGGGGGCTGGAGAGATTACTTAGTGGTTAAGAGCACTGACTGTTCTTGCAGAGGACACACCTTCTATTCCCAGAATACACATGGTGACTAACAACCATCTGTAACTCCAGTTCTGGGGATATGATGCTCTCTTTTGATCACTGCAAGCATTGCACATGGAGGCAATACATTCATACACATAAGATAATAATAAAAAATCATAAATATTTTTTTAAATCCTCAAAGAATTGGCATTGGGATGGGTAATTCAAATCAGAAACAAAAGTATTGTTTTATGTCACTCAACTAGAAGTATACAGTTCAGCTAAATTTTTGTTCAGTTGTTTTTAAGTTTCATGTTTAAGTTTTATTATAATTGCTTCACATGATATTTAAGACATCAAATCATTTATTTTTAAATATTTTATTTTTATTTATGTGTCTGTGTATACACTTGTGTATGGGTATCTGCAGAAAAATGAAAAGATATTGGATGCCCTGAAGCTGGAACTACAGAAAGTTGTAAGTCATCCCATTGGGTCATGGGACTTAAACTCTGGTCCTCTGGAAGAGCAGCAAGTGTTATAACTTCTGAGCCCACCCCTCTAACCCCTGATCCCTTTTCCCCCCACATGGCTTATATTTTATCAACCCAGACCTTAACTTTGAAGTAAATCACTTGCTTTTTCAGTTTTTAAAAAATTTTATGCGTGTGAGTGTATTGCCTGCATGTATGTGAGTGTACCCATGTCTTGCAATGCTGCTGAGGTCAGAAGAGGGCATCAGATTCCCCTGGAACTGGAGTTAAGGGCAGTTTGTAGCTGCCATGTGGGTGTGGGGAATTGAATCCGAGTCTTCTGCATGAGCAGTCAGTGCCCTTAACCACCGAGCCATCTCTCCAGCCCCACTTTTTCACTTTTTAATAGTCTCTTGTATCAGAATCTTCCTTTATCATCTCTCTCTCTTTTAAATAAACCATAAATTATATCTCAGGTTGGAGAGAAAATAGAAGGGTATTTTAGCTAACTTTCCACTATAGGTGACTAGCTATATGACCCTCATTAAGCCATTCAGAAGACCTGATAAAATACATTTTATCTCCTGCATCAGGAAAAAAAAGAGGAGCCATTTATTTGTTCAGGCAATCCCAGTCACAGTTGGTCAAAGGTAGCTTTAAGGGTCCTTTATTCCTATATATGACTTCCTATAAATATTCTAACCTGCCCATCAAAGACGGCTTAGGAGGCATTAAAGCTTGCATGACTCGGACATTGCTATCGTGAACCTGCATGAAATTGATGGCTAATGCTGGACTTGTCCCTACAGCACTGGTTAGAATAACAGTGGACTGAGAAAATGTGCATTGCGTGAGAAATGTCTTATACCTCTATCACACCATTCGATGGATGACAATACAGACACTTGGAAAGGATGAGTTGCCTCAGATCACATGCTGGCAAGTGGCAGAGCCAGGCTTCTGCCTGAATCTGGATCTGTGGATAGAGCCACTGAGGGTGGCTTTCGCAGGCATGTATTCATCAAGCAGTACTCACCTGATAAGCATACAACAGAGTTGTTTAGATCGATGTTAAGTGTAGTTTTATTTTTAGATTGTTTATAAACTATGATGAGGATAAGGACACAGGTTTATTGTCAAATAGCAAAGCAATTTGAAACAGCTTGCACAGCAGCTAAATTTCAAAAGACATACTCAGAAAATTCATGGGAAAGGGTACTCTATACTTACAAAATGACCTTAGGAACATAGTGTTAAGGCAAAGTCAGAATTATGACTACTTTTTTTCCAGTTCCAGTGAGAAAAAGGATGTTCTGAGTCAATTGCAGGAGTCTTCAATGTGCAAATTTTCCCAAGTCCCACATGAGCACCCTGATTTCCCTTCCAAGAATGCCTAACTCCACAATCCCTTCCCAGAGGTCCCAGGCTGTGCATGGCAGTGGCTTTGCCTCTGTGTTGGACTTTTCCTAGGGACAGGAGGTTTCTGTTATTTTTCAGTTTCTAGTCGTCAGAGGACTGATTCTCAGAATGGACTTCCCATGTTTCCTGAGGGCCAGCAGTGGTCTTGACTGAATATCTTCTGGTCCTGGGCACCCAGGCCTTGACACTGGACTTTCCCTTTCCCAGGCACTAAGAGATTTGGCTTCATTTTGCTATTACTTTTCTACAGTTCCAGGATACCTTCAACTCACCTGTGCACTACAGAAAAATGTAAAACATTCAATTGAACTTCTAGAGGTAAAAATCACAGTCTGAAAACTTAGAAAAACAACAAGGTAATAGTTCTGAGAATCTTAATATATAGTCAGATTCTGATAGATTAAAATTTGAGCACTAAAAACATATTTATGGCTTTCCATAGTCTGGATTTGAACTATTTAAGGCAATAATACTCATGGTTTTAGACTGCCATCCTTGTGTGTGTACAACCACCAAGTTTTATGGAACTGATGGTATAATGAGGGCATAACTTGTGGTGATTGCTGTTTCTAACTCAACCTATAACCCTCTGATCACCTTAGAAAGATAACATTAGATCAATGCTCTAGAAACATAACTTTTTCTTATAAACAATGTAGAACACTGCCCATTGTGGTGCTGGGGTTCCAGTTACTAAAGATTGTTATTTTGCTTGGAAACATTATAATCATCCATGTGTGAAATGTGTTCAATACATGTGCATGATACAATTCTTCTCAAAGATTTAAAGATTCTATTATGGTTTTTAACATTGAGATACAGAACACTGACAAGGCTGACATGGATGTCAAGCACTGCTACCCTCATTCATTGTTACCAGCAATGTAAAATCATGCAGTTATTTTGGAAGGTAGTTTGAGGATTTCTCATAAACCTGGAACTCTTCTAAGCACACTGTTGCAGCTGTTGCAGCTGTTTTGGGTTGGGCATGGTCATTGCCATCTAGCCTCAAGGTAGCTGTTCTCCTCCACAGGAGACTCTTATAACCCTGGGCCCAGTAACATTCCTCATGGAGGAAGACAGTGGCCTGTGAGGCATATGGTGCTTAAGCAACTTACTAGCCTTCAGATCTGCATGAGGCCCTCCCCTCTATGAGGTTATATACAAAGTGGAAACTTAATGGGATTTATTTTGTCTCTTCATTATTGTAACTCTCACAAATTTCCCAGGAGGCTTTAATAAATAAGCCCAACAAACTTAGGATTCCACCAAACAAGACATGAATGGAATCTTTCCTTTGGAGTGTAATACCCTCTTTATCTGGGGTGAATAATATCTCCTGGAAAAGTTATGTGACACATGCAATACTGTAATCATATTCCTTGGTAATCATTTATAGGAGTTCAAAACTTGTACATACAGAGGGCTGCCATGGAAGCTAATTACATTATTCATAATTGCCCAAACTTGGAAGTAATCCTGATGTTCTTCAGTAGATGAATGAATACTTAAATAATGGCACAGCCAGGCAATGATATAATTCTCTGTGCTAAAAAATAGGTATCAAAGAAAACAGAAGCTAGGAAAGTGTGAAGACTCTTAGAGGAAACTTGGGTACACATTGGTAACTAAAGAAATCAATGTGAAAAAGCTAGACACTATAATTCTAAGAATATGATATTCCCACCCACAAGCCTCTCTCCGGAGTAAGTCCATTGTGCCCACTGCACCTTGACTCCCCCACCCCCATTCACCCCCTCGTCTTCCCCGTCATTCTCTCCTCTGAGTTTGGGCCCTGCCCATCCCTTGTCTTGGGGCCCCAGACACCTGGGGAACCAATACTGCTTCCTGATCCTTTTCATCCAGACCAACTTAATGCCTTCTCTGGGCCCCAGGAGCTCTGCTTCTGGACCTGGACCCACCCTCAACTCCCCCTGCCTCCCTGGGCCTGCACCACCTGCCAGCCTCTTTCTTGGACTTGGGATCTGACCTTTCCTCTTCCTGATCCTTTGCATCCACACCAACCCAGCTCCTCAGTGCAGTCCCCAGGAGTCTTTGAGGCCTCTTCCCGCCCCATCTGACTTTGCATCAATGGGTGGCACCGCCACCAGCTGCCCTCGACCAGCATCTTTCCTGGGCCAGGCTCCCAGGCCAGTCCAACCCCCAAATTCCTGAGGCCAAAATCGGTCCTGGAGAGATCCAGAACTTAGGAGAAAGCCTGAAGTCATCTGACAGTCATCTGAATTGGGCCTCTGTGGGAACTCCTGAAGACAAAATCAATCCAGCTACTCCAATATTAAATCAAGAGAGAGAACCGGAAGCTTAGACGAACCAACTTTTCATGCCCAAAAAGTAAACCACAAAGACACATAAAGTTCACAAAAAGAAGTAGACCTAAACTTGAAGGCCTGAGTTCCACACAAGAATAGAAACTACAAAAGAAATTCACATGCCAAAATCACAGAGAAAAAATAATAA
>NW_008354009.1:1078948-1080625 GCF_000622305.1 Nannospalax galili
GAAGGAGAAGAATCCCAAGATAATGGCATGGACCAGATCTTCAACAGAATCATAGAAGAAAAATTCCCAATATTAAAGAAAGATATGCCCATACAAATACAAGAAGCACATAGAACACCAAACAGAGAGGACCAAAAAAGAAACTCTCCACGGCACATCATAGTAAAAACACTACATGTACAAAACAAAGAGACAATTCTGAAAGCTGCAAAAGAGAAACAACAAGTCACATATAAAGGAAAACACATTAGGATTACAGCTGACTTTTCAGTGCAAAACTATGAAAGCCAGAAGAGCCTGGACCAAAGGATTCCAAGTTTTAAATGAGCACAGATGCCAACCCAGATTACTATTCCCAGCCAAAATGTCTATTATAGTTGAAGAGGAAAGAAAAATCTTCAATGACATAAATAAGCTGAAGGAAATAATGTCCACAAAACGAGCCCTTCAGAGAGTTCTGGAAGCAATACAAAGAGGTAAAGAAAGGAATGACTATACCCAAGAAAATTCAGAAAGAAATCCAATGAAGATATGACTGTGGAAAAGTACAGCTATAGCAAGAATGCGAACAGAAATAAAAATGACAGCATTCAATAAACATCTTTCATTAATAACTTTAAATATTAATGGACTGTACTCCCCAGTCAAAAGACACAGACTATATGAATGGATTGGGAAACATAATCTATCTTTTTGTTGTCTGCAAGAAACTCATCTCACTTTTAAGGACAGACACTATTTCCAAGTGAAAGGATGAGAAAAAAAATATACCAAGCAAATGGCACTAAGAAAAAAGCAGGCATAGCAATTCTAATATCTGAAAAAATAGACTTTAAACTAAAATTAATCAGGAGAGACAAAGAGGGCCACTTCATTCTGGTCAAAGGAACAATGAATCAGGAAGATATTACAATCACGAACATATATTCACCAAACTCTGGTGCACTCAACTTCATAAAAACAATACTACAGGACTTTAAGACTCAGATTAACCCCAGCTTATTAACAGTAAGCAACTTCAATACACCACTGTCTCGATTAGATAGGTCAATAGGGCAGAGAGTTAACAGAGAGACATCTGAATTAAACAATACCATATATGAAATGGACTTAACAGACATCTACCAAGTATTCCACCCAAGCACCAAAGGACATACTTTCTACTCAGCACCCATAGACCTCCAAAATTGACCATATACTGGGGCACAACACAAACCTCAACAAATACAAAAAGGATTGAAATAATTCTATACATTCTATCGGACCATAATGCAATAAAGCTTACAATCAACACCTGAAGAATGCCTAGCCACCACATGAAGACATGGAGATTAAACAACACACTCTTGAATGATGAATGGGTCAAAAGAGAAATTAAGAAAGAAATAAAAATATTCCTGGAATTAAATGAAAAGGACAATACAACACAACAAAACCTCTGGGACACGCTGAAAGCCGTTCTTAGAGGGAAGTTTATAGCTCTAAGTGCCTACATCAAAAAATCAGAAAGAACACAAATAAATGACTTAACACAGCAACTCAACACACTTGAAAAGCAACAGCAAACAAAACACAAACCCTGCAGACAAGAAGAAATAACAAAAATCAGGAACCAGACAAAGCTGTCCACTATCTCCACTCCTTTAAAATAAGTGCTTGAAACACTTGAAAGAACAA
>NW_008354009.1:1080818-1081601 GCF_000622305.1 Nannospalax galili
ACTAAACCAAGAAGAGATTAACAGCTTAAACAGACCCATAACACAAAAAGAAATTGAAACAGTAATACAAAACCTTCCAACTAAAAAAAGCCCAGGACCAGATGGATTTACATCAGAATTCTATCAGACATTTAAAGACGATCTACATCCAATACTACTTAATTTATTCTAAAAGATAGAAATGGAGGGAAAATTTCCAAATTCCTTCTATGAAGCCAGCATCACTCTCATACCAAAGCCTGGTAAGGATACAACCAAAAAAGAAAACTATAGACCCATATCCTTAATGAACATAGATGCAAAAATTCTCAACAAAATACTTGCAAACTGCATACAGACACACATCAAAAAGGTCATCGACCATGATCAAGTCAGCTTTATCCCAGAGATGCAGGGATGGTTTAATATATGTAAGCCAATAAACATCATAAATCATATAAATGGACTCCAAGACATGAACCATATGGTCATTTCAATAGATTCAGAGAAGGCCTTTGACCAAATTCAACATGCACTTATGTTCAAAGTCCTAGAGGGAATGGGACTGGGGGGAACATATCTCAACATAATTAAAGCCATATATAACAAACACACAGCCAGCATCATTCTAAATGGAGAAAAACTGGAAGCATTCCCATTGATATCAGGAACCAGACAAGGCTGTCCACTATCTCCACTTCTCTTTAACATAGTGCTTGGAACTCTTGAAAGAGCAATAAGACAAGAGAAGCAAATTAACGGCATAATAATTGGAAGAGATCAAATTATCCCTTTTAGGACTTT
>NW_008354009.1:1081656-1082920 GCF_000622305.1 Nannospalax galili
ACCATAAATCAAAAGAACCTAACAGACATCTACCGAATATTCCACCCAAGCATCAAAGAATATACTTTCTATTCGGCACCCCATGAAACTTTCTCCAAAATTGACCACATACTGGGCAAAACAAGCCTCAACCAATACAAAAAATTGAAATAATTCCATGCAGTCTATCAGACCACAATGCAATAAAGCTTAAAAGCAACACCAGAAGAGATTGAGGAAGACATCAGAAGATGGATGGACCTCCCATGCTCATGGATTGGAAGAATTAATATTTTGAAAATGACCATGCTATCAAAACTCATATATAGATTCACCACAATGCCAATCAAAATCCCCATGACATTTTATTTTCCACAGAATTGGAAAAAAAATCCTAAGATTCATATGGAAGCACAAAAGTCCTCGGATAGCCAAAACAACCCTGAGCACTAAGACAGCAATGCCAGGGGGAATACTATAACAGATTTCAAGCTGTATTACAGAGCTATAGTCATAAAAACAGCATGGCACTGGCACAAAAATAGACCCATAGACCAATGGATCAAAATTGAAGACCCCAATATGAGTAAATACAGTTTCAGCCAATTGATATTTGACAAAGGGTCCAAGAATATTAACTGGAGGAAAGACAGCATGTTCAGCAAATGGTGCTGGCAATACTGGATCTCTACTTGTAGAAAAATGAAACTAAACCCCTTTCACCCTGCACAAAAGTCAATTCCAAATGGCTCAAGACCTCAATGTAAATCCTGAAACTGAAACTATTAGAAGAAAACATTGGGAAAAACCTACAAGATATAGGTGTAGGAAAGGATTTTCTAAACCAGCCATCAATTGCTCAGGAAACAAGGGCAAGAATTAACAAATGGGACCTCATTAAGCTAAAAAGTTTTTGTACATCAAAGGAGACAACCAAGGAAGCAAACAGAAAACCCACAGAATGGGAGAAAATCTTCACCAGCGACACATCCAACAGAGGTTTAATAACCAGAATTTATAATGAACTCAAAAAACGGAGAACCAAGACAACAAGCAACCCAATTGAAAGATGGGCTCAGGAGCTGAACAGAGAGTTCTCAAAAGAAGAAGTAAAGATGGGTATGAAACATCTTAAAAGATGTTCAACATCCCTAATGAGTGGGGAAATGCAAATTTAAACCACTTTAAGATTCCGCCTTACCCCAGTCAGACTGGGTAAGATCAAGCAAACAAATGATACCAAATAGTGGAGAGGATGTGGGGAAAGGGGAACACTCATCCACTG
>NW_008354009.1:1083003-1085044 GCF_000622305.1 Nannospalax galili
AACTCATCCTATTGCAGAGACACTTGTACATCCATGTTTGTTGCTGCTCTCTTCACAATAGCTAAGAGATGGAAGTAACCTAAGTGTCCCTTGACAAGTGGGTAATGAAAATGTAGTTCATTTATATGATGGAGTTTTACTCTGCAGTAAAGAAAGATGAAATCATGAAATTTGCAGGTTAGTGGATGGAAGTAGAAACTGTTATACTAAGTGAACTAACACAGACTCAGAAAAAAACTACATTGTTCTCCTTCATACGTGGAGCCTAGAACCAGACTCTGTTAAATAAGTATGCAACCAGACATAACTACAGAAACCAGGATAATGGAAAGGAAACAGAGAGTTAAAGGAAAAACAGTAGGAAACAGGCCTTAATATGGGAGACATGGATAAAAATTGGTTTAGTTTAAGGGAGGGAAGAGGGAAGGGTATATGAGGAACCTAGGGAATAAAAGGAAAGAAGGAGATCAAGAGAGGTAGGGTCACAGGAGAAGGGTGTTTTTATGGGAGAAATGGGGGAAATGGGGCACCTTAAGAGAGAAAACCATGATGGAAGGGTGAGACGATGTGAGAGATAAACAGTGCCTACCTAGCTTTGAAAACCCGTAAGAACCATATTGCTCCTACAACCTACTGACATATACATAGCAGACCAAGAAATATATGACTAGGTAAGGTTTATTTGAGAACGACTGGTCTTTGTCTAGGATTTATCTATATGACACACAGTAATTAAAAATATCAGACTGGTGGAACTAACCTTCTTGGGTGTTTAACAGACATACTTTGAGGTATATAATAATTTGGTCAGAGGGACATAAAGGACACTTTTTGCTCCTTTCCCTCCTAGGTCGACTAGTTCCAGGGAACTATGAGCATCTCTCAAAATGTCCTATAATGGTGATGGATTACCTGTCCTCTTGATCAAGGAGGCCAAGGAGACCCCACCAGATGGACTTGAACCAGTGTCCAGTCTATAAAGAGGAGGCTCTACACAGAGGAATCATTTCAACCATGCTTCTAAGCGAAGCCAACCATGGTCGAGCAAGACCTTTGGCTTATCTTCACATAGGCTGAACTTGTAAAAGAAAGGAGCAAGGGGCTCCTCCCAAGTCTATGTGACCCCTGATGAACAGATCCTTAAACGACCTTAAAAGTAAAAATAAATCTGTTTATCTGGACCAACTGTGTGTCCTTAAACACCCAAAACGAAAGTATAACCAAAGATTAAAGTGGACAATATAATTTCATAAGAGACCATATGTATAGCTAAAGGCTACATAGCAAGCAATAATGCCAGACAGACTATACCTCCTTTAGAGTTGTTGGCCCAGGTGGCCAAAGGGATTCCCAGATAGTAACCCAGCAGAGAACTGCGAAATTGAATAGCAGACCGCAGTCTTATCCCAAGGAATATTGACAATTGATTACTATTAGATGAGGAACAGCTGACCCTTCTAAAACAAAGACCTCTAGATAGGCTGACTAGATTCACCAGAAGGACAAGTAGTGGGGAATGGCTGGGGGTGCTGACAACACAGCAGACAGCAGCAGGGATATCAGAGTATAAGGGCTCTAGTGGGGGGAGGGAGGCTATGGGAGGGTGCTACCTGGGAAGTGGGTCTATCAAAGAAAACATTCTTCAAAGTATAAATCTTTGCTCCTTAATAACTAGTAGATGTGAAAATCATTACCATTGAAATCTACCTGATGACTTTACATCCATGCTCAGATGCTAAGGAGCTCAGAAAGTAACAGACTGTGACTAGTAATAATCAGATATATAGGGATTAGAAATGCATATGCATCTTAGTGTCAGTTGTATTAAAAATTAATTTTTCTGTATGAAACTGTATTTTAATAATGAAATGGAGCTCTTTTTAAAAGTTTAAAGCCTCATTTAATTTTATGTCTTATAGGGTTTACACAGAATTCAATATTGTATAACTGTATTAACTCAACTGTAAACCTAATAATTTACAGCCACTTTTGAAAGAGATGTATCCTTGCTCTGGAAATTGTTACTGAATATGTTAAAGCT
>NW_008354009.1:1085309-1094874 GCF_000622305.1 Nannospalax galili
AACTGTAAACCTAAAAATTTACAGCCAATTTTGAAAAAGATGCATCTTAGCTCAGAAAAAAAATTTGATATGATATTATGGAAAAAAGTATAATGGCAATAAAATGCTTCATGTTTAACAGAGGTTAACACAACAGTAGAGGATAAATATGATTTAAAATTTGCCTAGAGTCATACCACCAAAAGTAAGTTTTGTTGTTTGCTTGCTTGTTTGACACACAGGGTCTTACTGTCTGTAGTAGGCTGGCCTGGAACTCACTGTATACCTCAGGGTGGTCTCCAACTCTTGGCAATCCTGCTCAGCTTCCTGAGAGCCTGGACTGCAGGAGTGCACCACCTTTCCTGGCTACCAATGTGAAGCTCTAATGTAAAGAGTGATAATGGTATGTCAGTGTTGGTTCATCTGTTCTAACAAATCCATCGCTTTGATGGATAATGTTGGCAATGGTGGAAACTTTGTATATGTCAGGGTAGTATGTTTGGGGAACACAAATTAGATTTGCTAAGCCTTAAAAAATTATAGAGCACATGAACCGAGAGGGTTAGAGAGATGGGGGTGGACCTGAGAAGAGATGGAAGAGGGAGTCTGAGTATGTTCAAAATATGCTGTATGAAATTCTCAAAGAGTCAATAGAATGTTATTAAAATAATACAATTATTAAAAATTGATGAACCCCAACATATATATGCCTGCTGTGTTTCCTTTGTTTGCCTAGAGTTTTAGTGTCATGTCTATAGATTCACAGCTTAATACAGGGTACCAAAGAGACTCAGCTAATCCCTTCTAAAAAGTTTAATAGTTTCAGGCCTTACATATAGGTGTTTAATCAGTTTAACATTTTTAGATTGTTCGATCTAGAAATCCCTAATCCAAACCAGTACTTTACAGATTGATATCAGGTTGGCCTAGCTCTAGCCAATAAGAGGATTTGGCTATCCATATTGAATTGCTTCGTTACCAATTCTAAAAGAAACTGACCAAATACAAGGGTTTATTTGTTGAATTTCAATGATATGTTAATGATCTATATATTTACTGTCTTGTCAATACCACATTGTCTTAATTACTGAAGCTTCGTATTAAGTTTTGAAATATGAGACTTCTTTTGATTTTTAAAATATTTTTATTGATTTGAGAATTTTATACTGTGTATTTTGATCACAGTCAGTCCCCCTTTGCCCTCTCCACCCCACCTTACTACCCACCACTGACTTCAGGTCTTACATTACTATTTGTATTTTTTAAAAGGCTATCCAATCTAATCTGTATTTCCAAAGTTTTCTTGCATGTGGGTCTATCTATTGGAGGCTGTTCACCTAGTAGGCATAAAGATTGTTTGGTCTGGGGTGGGGGGAAGTTACATTTTCATGCATATTGTCAGATGAGCTAGTCAATTTTTGGAAAAGAGCCACCTTGAATTTGATGGCAACTAAATTCAAGATTTACATTAGTAATGGAAAATTGATATTTTAATACTATTATGTCATGTAGCCTTTGTGTGATGAACAGAATACTTTTTCATTTATTTCCATCACATTTTTTTGACACTGTGTCTCCCTGTAGCCCCAGCAGGCCTATAAACAAGGCTGGCCTCTATCAAAGAGAGATTCGTCTGCCTCTGCCTCCAAAATGCTGGGATTAAAGGCATATACTACCATGCCCAACAGCGAACACATTCTATACTTCTTTGCTTCCTTTGTTTCATTTATCTTGATAATAACAACAACATTCTTTATCTTAGTTTATATGACACTGTGTGTGATTGAACTTTGCTTTATGATCTTATATTCTATATATTTATTGAGTACATTTATTATTTTTAATGATATGGTTTGTCAATTTGTGTGTGAGAAAGAGCGAGAGAGAGAAAGAAAGAAAGAGAGAGAGAGAGAGACAGACACAGAGACAGAAAGACAGAGACAGAGAGAAAGAGAGAGACAGAAATACGGAGAGTTTTGCTTCTAATTGACAATCTGGATTCCATTTTTTCTATTTCTTGCCCAAGAAAACTATGGGTAGAAACTCTAGCTCATCGCTGCACAGAAGTAGAATAGTATGAACCCTTTTTGTTCCTGCTTTTAGAGAGAACTGTCCAGACATCAATTACTATGATATTTACTAGGAGGCTTTTATAGATATGCTTTGTCATATTGAGAGGGTTCCTTTCTTTCCCTTATTTATCGGATGCTTTCTATTTGTAACCATGAAATTTCATTGGATTTCATCAAAAACTTTCCCAACATTCACTGTGATGCTCACTGATTTTTCTCCTTGAATTCTGTTATATGATGGGCTCTATTGACTGCTTTTCTGATGTAGAACCCATCTTCCATTCATGAAACAACTTCCACTCATACATACTGTGTAATTTGTCTTGTATTTTAGTGGGTCCAGTTAACAGAAGATATTTTTCTCAATATTTATTAGACCCTAATTTTCAGTTTTGTTTCTTGTGATGCTACTTGTCTGGTTTTAATTACAGTATAACACTGACCTCATGAAATGAGTGGAATGGTTTTGCATTTTTCTTCACATGTGTCAGGGTAGGTTTGATTATTTGCATGAATTTTTCTTTAATTTTTCTTCTTAAACATTTAACAGTAAAACTGTTTTGTGCTAAACTCCTATATAGAGAGCTTTTCTTTACTAATGCAACATATTATGTATTTAGGTCAAATCACATTTCATATTTTACCTTGGTTTATATGGGTAGTCGTTTGTCTTTCGGGGACTTCATCCATTTCATCTAAGTGATCTAAATTTTGGTAAATGATTTTCAAATATCCTATTATAAATCATCTTCATATTGTTATGAAGTTTGTAGTGATAGCTTATGTTTCATTACTGAACTTAATGGTGTGATTATCTCTGTCAGTTTTGTTAGTATTTTCAGAGCTGAGTTTCATTGATCTGTGCTATTGCTTTTATATTTTCTAATATATTTATTTCCTCTTCAGTGTTTAGCATTTCTTCACTCCTTATTGTTTTAGGTTTAATTGGCTATTTTCCTAGTTAATAAAGATTTTGTCATTGATCGGAGATATTTCTTCATCTTAACAGAGATGGTGATCATAAATTGTTATCACAATTCTGTTTTAGATACATCCAACATTTGCTACAGGAAGGTTTCATTTCTCTTCATCTCTAGTACTTTGGTCATTTCAATTTTGATTTGTTTGATGAATTTATTCTTGAAGGCTATGGTGCTTAATTTCCACACTTCTGGCAATTTCACAAATATCCTTCTGTTATTATTTCTAATTTTATTCCTTTGTGGGTATAAGATAAACTTTAAGGCATTTCTATACTTGTAAACTTATTGATTCTTGTTTATAGTCTAATATATATTTTGCCTGAAGAACTTTCTATGTTCACTTGAGAATAAGGTATATCACACTGCTGGTAGACAAATTTTCCCACAAGATGCATATTAAATTTATTGCTTTGATTTTTCTTTCAAGTACTCAGTTTTTTTGTTTGTCTTTCACTGATTCTATAGCAAGTAATGAAAGCAGGGTATTGAATTCTCTGACTTTATTATAGACGCATCTATTTTTTCCTACAGTTTTGTTTGTTTTTGTTTTATTAGTTTCAGAGACTTTTTGTTAACTGAGTCTCATACTGAATGTTTGTGCCCCCAAATCTATATGTTGAGGCTCTAATCTTAAGTATGACAGTATTTGGAAGGAGAGTCTTTGGGAAGTACTTACGTTGTGACTGTGGGACCCCCTCATGTGTGGACTGGGTGTTACTGTAAGAAGAGACACAGAGGATGACTCTGCTCTTTGCCTGATATATGAAAATGCAAGAACATTGTCTTCCAGTAAGAGAGTCATTGCCATGAACCATATTACCAGGCATCTTGATTTTGGACTCCCTAACCTCCAGAACTATGAGCACCAACTTTCTGGTATAAAAGGTACTATTCTGTTGTATCATTTTTTAAAGACCAAACTCAGATAGATTATTGCATGTTTATATATCATATGCCTTCTTGACGGAGCAGCTCAGCAACATAAAATGCATTTTCCCTTAGTAACGCTTTTTGACTTAAAGACTACCATATTTTTTCTAATGGGTTTCCTAAGAGGTTGTGGGTGTCACAGAATTAAAATGATGAAGAGTTTATTTCTTGAGCATTAAAATCTTTTGATCAATTTGTAGACTTTTCAAAAAGTTGATGTTGACAAGTTCTAGCAGCACACTAACTAGTTTTATGAAGAGGTATTTTTGCCTTCTTATTTGACATGCTAGAAGTTCCTTAGTGTTTGTATATTTTTATGGCCTACTGCACTTATTTCAAAAGTTATGTCCTAAAAACAATATTTATGGGTTGAAGTATAGATTTTATTTTAATTCCATTTATTGAGCAAATAAACACATTTTGCAAACATTTTTCAGACATACTTTTGCTTTTTACTTCAAGTTATAGGATTCAAAATCTTACTGAATTCATTGAAATTCAGACTTTTCAGAAGTTCATTGAAGATGATCTTTCACACAATTATATATATATATATAGCATTAACTTCTCTATTTTATTTTCTTTTTGCATTGGTTAGTTTTAGATTACTCTCTGTATGAGTTCATGTAGAATATTAAGGGGGCTAAGTGGAATTACCTACCTATATAGTTAAAAATTTATAAAAATTTTGGTAACATGCAGAGAAAATACATAAGACACTAGTAATTATCAAACATATTGGTGATGATACATTTGAAATAGTACCGAGAAAATGAGTACTAAAATATGTGTTGCTTCTACTCTCCCCAGAATAGCTTTCATATGTAGCAGATGGGGATTAACACAGAAAACCTACACCTGGCCAACATGCAGAGAATAAAACACTGTAGAGTGATTATCCTTGACTTGGGCACTTATATGAAACTCCTGCCTCCAAAGGCTCAGAGACAGTTGCAAAAAGGGCACAGGACGATTGTGAGAGTCAGGGGTAGTGGATGACCACGAAAAAACAGAGTTTTCCAGACAGTTGGTCTGTTACTCTTCAGAACCCACAGCAATAACGACAGCGTGAACAAGTCCCACTTAAGCTCAAGTCACATAAAATCCCAGGATAAGTGTTCTATTCAAGGATAGCCACTCTGTAGTCTCTTATTCTCTGTATTTTGGCGAGTTGTGGCTTTCTGGGATGATCATCATCTGCTGCATTAGGAAGTTTTGCTGAGAGTAGAGAGATGCATCAATATTCTTTCTGACCCCTGTTGCAATATGTCCCCTGAGTCTTAGGTGTAGAGGTTGCTTTGTAGATGTGTCACTTAGAACTGCGTACCTCACAAACACTTATTCTCTGTGTTCAACCAGTTCTGGAACTTTGTAATAGCCTACATCTGTTTCAAGAAGTTTCTTTAATAAGTGGTGAGAGTTACACTTGTCTGTAAATATGTATTTAGAACACGGTAAGAAATTACGTCGGCCTTAGAAATGTGACAAAAATAGGCTTTTCTCTAGGATCTATGCCCTCTCTATGTTACCACACATGAGATCCCTGCCTTTGAGCTGGCCTTAAGGCCAGTTAGATAGGGGATGATTACCCACAAAATAAAAGAACCACTCCTGCACCAGGAGAGATTATTTGCTGGGCTGGTCATTGTTGTGATTCATTGATTGTTTTTCTTGTTTGGTAATTTTTACAGCATTTTCTGATACTAATATGGGAGCTAGTCTTCAGGGAGCAAGGTCTAGATCTGTTCCAGCTCCATTGCTCTAAGTCCTGTGTTTGAAGTATTTCCTGTCTTCAGTAATAGAGTCTTACCTTCAAGTTCTAGAGAACAATCAAGGGCTGTGGCAACAGCCCGTTATTTTGAGAGTCTTTTGGAATACCCTGACCAAGACCTTGGAGGGAGGGTTCCCCTGCCTGACACTATTTTTTTTGTTGTTGTAGAGCCTTCAGCTATACACATATACTCATGAAATACATTTCCCTCTGATTTTTCACACCACCACATATTATCTCCCCTCTCTCTCCCCACCTATATAGCCTTCCCTTATTTCTCCCCAGTTATAACGTCCTTATTTTCCCCATTTCTGCTTTGATAACATCTGTCTCCTGCTTGTCTCCTCTCTTGAGTACACGCCATCTTCCCCTTTACCCCTATGGTTCCTTTCATTTTCCTGGTTCCTCCTGTTACATTAGCATAGATACTTACATCTAAGGATTTGGAGCTAAGATCCACAAATAAAAGACAGCAAATGTCACTTGTTTTTAAGTCTATGTTACTTCAGCCAATATAAGGATAGCCTTTTTAAATTCTTCTCCATTTTGCCTATATGATCCATTCCATCTTCATGTTATTGATAATCCTATCTTACTGAACAATACTGATCAACTATTTCATGACTCTACTTCAAATATCCACAAATCTGTTTTTCCAATTTAGTAAGTGGTTTCTTAAAGGATTTCTTGTACTTTCTTCTACATTGCATCATCTTATGTAATGCTAACAGTATTCAGTGTTGAACACTCCCCGTTTGTTTGCATCTCTATAAACAGGCTACATTATAGGACAAAACCCAAGATCTTAGCCATCTTTGCATATTTTCTTTTTACACTACATGGATAATACTTAATTCTCTGGCTTTAAATTCTTGTATGCCATGTCAGTAAGATCCTAATTTACATCGCCCCTTCACCTCTTTCTCCCAAATTTCACACTTATAGAAGTATATTTCTATTAAAAATCTCCATTTGTATGTCTAATAATCAATTCATTGCTATAGTTCATAGATCATAGTCTTATATAATTATAATTCTGTTTTTCATTTTTGTGTGCCTTGTATAGGTATGTACACACAGGTATGCTAAAATGTACACAGAGGCTGGAACTTGACTTTCTGTGTTTTATTTATTCTATCACTTGCCACCTTCATTTGGGCGGCAGTCTGTCATTAAACCTGTAGCACACCAGTTGGCTAGACTGTCTGGCCTTCAGCCTAGGGATCTTCCAGGCTCTGTCTCTCAGCACTGGGATACAGGCCTGTGTCACTATGCCTGGCTTTCTGTGTTGGGGACAGGGAGCCAAACTCAGGTCCTGCTGCTTGCTCTGCAAGTATTTTATCTACTTGTCCATCTTCCCAGATGCAGCGAGGAGGAAGAGTAATGAGGCCTAAGGTGAAGTGATAGGAAACAATCTCTCCAGCTAATGCTAAGGTAACATAACTTTTCAGAAACCTGCAATAATAGGTAACTATAAATTCTTAGAGAAGAAACAACTACTTACACTATTATTCCCTTATCTCTGATCCATATGCCACAAATATAATGTGCTTAGAACAAATTTGACTTTGGTGGATGCTGTCATAACATTGTTAAAATAAGAGCTTGATTGAATTTGAAATACGTGCTTCTCCTGAGTCCTGAGGAGGGGCTATGTCTCAGTGCTTCCACACAAGTAGAATGTATAGAACTCAGGAGTCTCACCTAGCAGTGGGATCTAGATGTCATTCATCTTGACTTCCTCCTTAGCAGCCTCTTAGTCATAGCACACATTTACCAAAATTCTTCCCATTAAAGTGGATCCAGGTTTTCATAATTCTCAGGATCATTTCATATAATTGAGTTGTTTATTTTAATGTCAAAGTATTAATCATGATGAATGTATTATTTCCTAAAAACATTTATTTTGCTTATGGCTTAAAATTTACTTTTATAAGATATTGCTGAACTTTTGTACTCTAATATTCTGGCCTATATAAATTCACAGGTAGAGGTAGATGTAGAGTGAGAGAGAGAAAGAGAGAGAGAGAGATTGAGATTTATTTCTCAATAAAAAGGCAAGAGTTTTTTTTTTTTTTCACTATTTGCTGTGTTACAAGATGTCACTGAGAAGCCTTGCTAGGGCTTAATGTATATACTAAAAAATTATTTAAAAACCCAGGAAAGGAACTTTCAATTTAGGATTGCTAGATTGTGAAGATGGCAGTGGGAATATTCAAATGAATAATAATAACAAAGCCTAAGAAAATATAAGAAAAACTTAACAGATATGTTTAAGTATAAACAAACAATGTATATTTTCCCTCATGTGTGTATCCTAGCACCAAATCCTTATAAGTGAGTATGTATCAAGATATAACTACAGGAACCAGGATAATGAAAGGAACCAGGGAGGTAAAGGAAATGAAAGATCCTGAGAAATGAGCAGTAGGAAACAGATGTTAATAAGGGAGATATAGATAAAAATGGGGTTATTTTAATGGGAAGTGGAAGGGAGGGTTATCAAGGAACCTTGGGGAAAAAGGGAAAGAAGGAGCTCAAGAGAGAAGGGAACATAGGAGAAGGGTATTATTAAGGGAGAAATGGGGAAACCATGGTGGAAGGGTTAGACAATGAGAGAGATAAATAATTCCTATCTAGTTAAAAAAATAGAACCATATTAGTTCAACAACCTACTGAAAAATTATACATACACTTTATAAAATTATACATACAAATAGCCAGCCATGGCCGAGTAGGACCTTTGACTTATCTTCACATAGATGGAACTGGTAGAGGAAAGGAGCCAGGGTCTCCTCCCAAGCCCATGTGACCCCTGAGGAACAGATCCTCAAAGGAACTTAAGAGTAAAAATATATCAATTTATCTGGGCCAACTGTATGGCCTTAAACACCCAAAAGGAAAGTATAACCAAAGATTAAAGGGGTCTATACTAATCTGATCAGAGGGACTTACAGGACAGTTTTTGCTCCTTGCCCTCCAAGGTCGACTAAGTTCCAGGGGACTATGGAACATCTCTCAAAATACCCTGTAACTGTGGTGAGTCACCTGTCCTCTGGATTAAGGAGGCCATGGAGATCCCACCAGATGGGCTTGAACCAGTGTCCAGTCTACAAAGAGGAAGGTCAACACAGAGGAAACATTTCCTGCATGTTTCCAAGTGAAGCCAGCCATGGCCGAGTAGGATCTTTGACGTATCTTCATATAGATGGAACTGGTAGAGGAAAGGAGCCAGGATCTCCTCCTAAGCCCATGTGACCCCTGAGGAACAGATCCTCAAACGACCTTAAGAGTAAAAACAAATTGATTAATCTGGGCCAACTGTATGGTCTTAAACACCCAAAAGGAAAATATAACCAATGATTAAAGTGATCAGTACTATACTTTAAGAGTCCATGTGGATAGCTAGAGGTTATATAACATGAAACAATACCAGACAGGAGAACCTTCTTCTGAGTTGTTGGCCAGGGTGTCCCAAGAGACTTCCAGACAGTTACCCAGCATAGAACTGGGAAAATGAACAGCAGACCCCAATCTTATCTAAAGGAATGTTGGCAACTTATTGCTGCTAAATGAGGAAGAACTGATCTTCCTAAAACAGCAAACTCTAGATAGGCTCACTGTGCTCAGTGGATGGACTAGCACTGGGGAACAGCTGGGGGCACTGATAACACAGTGGACAGTAACAGGGATTAAAGAATATATAGGCTCCATTGGGGGAAGGGGCTAGCAGAGGCTGCTATTTGGGATGCAGGTACAAAGATGAGTAAGATTGTTTGGGATGTTCTGTGTGAAATACACACACACACACACACACAATCAATCAATAA